>NW_027463526.1:0-77416 GCF_050947455.1 Rhinoderma darwinii
CAAGAGCGAGCGTCTAGGACTTACGGTTCAGGAGTTATTCACAGAAACATGGTTCTGAACATGCTGCCAATTGCTCGCCTGGGAAACATGCAGAGAAGTCCAAGATAGTGTTTTTTAGACTGGCTGCCACGAGCTGAATCGAATGCAGCCAAGAGCGAGCGTCTAGGACTTACGGTTCAGGAGTTATTCACAGAAACATGGTTCTTTTACTGCCAGCCGCGAAAGCGAAAATAACCAAGATCGAGCGTCTAGGATTTACTTGTCAATAACTCGCCTGGGAAACATCCAGAGAAGTCAAACACAGTGCTCCTATACTAATTGCCTGGCGCTGAGACGAATGCCGCCAAGATCGAGCGTCTAGGACTTACGGTTCAAGAATTAGCTTTAGAAACATTTGCCTTAGGAACATGCAGAGAAGTCCAAGATAGTGTTTTTTAGACTGGCTGCCACGAGCTGAATCGAATGCAGCCAAGAGCGAGCGTCTAGGACTTACGGTTCAGGAGTTATTCACAGAAACATGGTTCTGAACATGCTGCCAATTGCTCGCCTGGGAAACATGCAGAGAAGTCCAAGATAGTGTTTTTTAGACTGGCTGCCACGAGCTGAATCGAATGCAGCCAAGAGCGAGCGTCTAGGACTTACGGTTCAGGAGTTATTCACAGAAACATGGTTCTTTTACTGCCAGCCGCGAAAGCGAAAATAACCAAGATCGAGCGTCTAGGATTTACTTGTCAATAACTCGCCTGGGAAACATCCAGAGAAGTCAAACACAGTGCTCCTATACTAAATGCCAGGCGCTGAGACGAATGCCGCCAAGATCGAGCGTCTAGGACTTACGGTTCAGGAGTTATTCACAGAAACATGGTTCTGAACATGCTGCCAATTTCTCGTCTGGGAAACATGCAGAGAAGTCCAAGATAGTGTTTTTTAGACTGGCTGCCACGAGCTGAATCGAATGCAGCCAAGAGCGAGCGTCTAGGACTTACGGTTCAGGAGTTATTCACAGAAACATGGTTCTTTTACTGCCAGCCGCGAAAGCGAAAATAACCAAGATCGAGCGTCTAGGATTTACTTGTCAATAACTCGCCTGGGAAACATCCAGAGAAGTCAAACACAGTGCTCCTATACTAATTGCCAGGCGCTGAGACGAATGCCGCCAAGATCGAGCGTCTAGGACTTACGGTTCAGGAGTTATTCACAGAAACATGGTTCTGAACATGCTGCCAATTTCTCGTCTGGGAAACATGCAGAGAAGTCCAAGATAGTGTTTTTTAGACTGGCTGCCACGAGCTGAATCGAATGCAGCCAAGAGCGAGCGTCTAGGACTTACGGTTCAGGAGTTATTCACAGAAACATGGTTTTTTTACTGCCAGCCGCGAAAGCGAAAATAACCAAGATCGAGCGTCTAGGATTTACTTGTCAATAACTCGCCTGGGAAACATCCAGAGAAGTCAAACACAGTGCTCCTATACTAATTGCCAGGCGCTGAGACGAATGCCGCCAAGATCGAGCGTCTAGGACTTACGGTTCAGGAGTTATTCACAGAAACATGGTTCTGAACATGCTGCCAATTTCTCGTCTGGGAAACATGCAGAGAAGTCCAAGATAGTGTTTTTTAGACTGGCTGCCACGAGCTGAATCGAATGCAGCCAAGAGCGAGCGTCTAGGACTTACGGTTCAGGAGTTATTCACAGAAACATGGTTTTTTTACTGCCAGCCGCGAAAGCGAAAATAACCAAGATCGAGCGTCTAGGATTTACTTGTCAATAACTCGCCTGGGAAACATCCAGAGAAGTCAAACACAGTGCTCCTATACTAATTGCCAGGCGCTGAGACGAATGCCGCCAAGATCGAGCGTCTAGGACTTACGGTTCAGGAGTTATTCACAGAAACATGGTTCTGAACATGCTGCCAATTTCTCGCCTGGGAAACATGCAGAGAAGTCCAAGATAGTGTTTTTTAGACTGGCTGCCACGAGCTGAATCGAATGCAGCCAAGAGCGAGCGTCTAGGACTTACGGTTCAGGAGTTATTCACAGAAACATGGTTCTGAACATGCTGCCAATTTCTCGCCTGGGAAACATGCAGAGAAGTCCAAGATAGTGTTTTTTAGACTGGCTGCCACGAGCTGAATCGAATGCAGCCAAGAGCGAGCGTCTAGGACTTACGGTTCAGGAGTTATTCACAGAAACATGGTTCTGAACATGCTGCCAATTGCTCGCCTGGGAAACATGCAGAGAAGTCCGAGATAGTGTTTTTTAGACTGGCTGCCACGAGCTGAATCGAATGCAGCCAAGAGCGAGCGTCTAGGACTTACGGTTCAGGAGTTATTCACAGAAACATGGTTCTGAACATGCTGCCAATTTCTCGTCTGGGAAACATGCAGAGAAGTCCAAGATAGTGTTTTTTAGACTGGCTGCCACGAGCTGAATCGAATGCAGCCAAGAGCGAGCGTCTAGGACTTACGGTTCAGGAGTTATTCACAGAAACATGGTTTTTTTACTGCCAGCCGCGAAAGCGAAAATAACCAAGATCGAGCGTCTAGGATTTACTTGTCAATAACTCGCCTGGGAAACATCCAGAGAAGTCAAACACAGTGCTCCTATACTAATTGCCAGGCGCTGAGACGAATGCCGCCAAGATCGAGCGTCTAGGACTTACGGTTCAGGAGTTATTCACAGAAACATGGTTCTGAACATGCTGCCAATTTCTCGCCTGGGAAACATGCAGAGAAGTCCAAGATAGTGTTTTTTAGACTGGCTGCCACGAGCTGAATCGAATGCAGCCAAGAGCGAGCGTCTAGGACTTACGGTTCAGGAGTTATTCACAGAAACATGGTTCTGAACATGCTGCCAATTTCTCGCCTGGGAAACATGCAGAGAAGTCCAAGATAGTGTTTTTTAGACTGGCTGCCACGAGCTGAATCGAATGCAGCCAAGAGCGAGCGTCTAGGACTTACGGTTCAGGAGTTATTCACAGAAACATGGTTCTGAACATGCTGCCAATTGCTCGCCTGGGAAACATGCAGAGAAGTCCGAGATAGTGTTTTTTAGACTGGCTGCCACGAGCTGAATCGAATGCAGCCAAGAGCGAGCGTCTAGGACTTACGGTTCAGGAGTTATTCACAGAAACATGGTTCTGAACATGCTGCCAATTGCTCGCCTGGGAAACATGCAGAGAAGTCCAAGATAGTGTTTTTTAGACTGGCTGCCACGAGCTGAATCGAATGCAGCCAAGAGCGAGCGTCTAGGACTTACGGTTCAGGAGTTATTCACAGAAACATGGTTCTTTTACTGCCAGCCGCGAAAGCGAAAATAACCAAGATCGAGCGTCTAGGATTTACTTGTCAATAACTCGCCTGGGAAACATCCAGAGAAGTCAAACACAGTGCTCCTATACTAATTGCCAGGCGCTGAGACGAATGCCGCCAAGATCGAGCGTCTAGGACTTACGGTTCAGGAGTTATTCACAGAAACATGGTTCTGAACATGCTGCCAATTTCTCGCCTGGGAAACATGCAGAGAAGTCCAAGATAGTGTTTTTTAGACTGGCTGCCACGAGCTGAATCGAATGCAGCCAAGAGCGAGCGTCTAGGACTTACGGTTCAGGAGTTATTCACAGAAATATGGTTCTGAACATGCTGCCAATTGCTCGTCTGGGAAACATGCAGAGAAGTCCGAGATAGTGTTTTTTAGACTGGCTGCCACGAGCTGAATCGAATGCAGCCAAGAGCGAGCGTCTAGGACTTACGGTTCAGGAGTTATTCACAGAAATATGGTTCTGAACATGCTGCCAATTGCTCGTCTGGGAAACATGCAGAGAAGTCCGAGATAGTGTTTTTTAGACTGGCTGCCACGAGCTGAATCGAATGCAGCCAAGAGCGAGCGTCTAGGACTTACGGTTCAGGAGTTATTCACAGAAACATGGTTCTTTTACTGCCAGCCGCGAAAGCGAAAATAACCAAGATCGAGCGTCTAGGATTTACTTGTCAATAACTCGCCTGGGAAACATCCAGAGAAGTCAAACACAGTGCTCCTATACTAATTGCGTGGCGCTGAGACGAATGCCGCCAAGATCGAGCGTCTAGGACTTACGGTTCAAGAATTAGCTTTAGAAACATTTGCCTTAGGAACATGCAGAGAAGTCCAAGATAGTGTTTTTTAGACTGGCTGCCACGAGCTGAATCGAATGCAGCCAAGAGCGAGCGTCTAGGACTTACGGTTCAGGAGTTATTCACAGAAACATGGTTCTGAACATGCTGCCAATTGCTCGCCTGGGAAACATGCAGAGAAGTCCAAGATAGAGTTTTTTAGACTGGCTGCCACGAGCTGAATCGAATGCAGCCAAGAGCGAGCGTCTAGGACTTACGGTTCAGGAGTTATTCACAGAAACATGGTTCTGAACATGCTGCCAATTGCTCGCCTGGGAAACATGCAGAGAAGTCCAAGATAGTGTTTTTTAGACTGGCTGCCACGAGCTGAATCGAATGCAGCCAAGAGCGAGCGTCTAGGACTTACGGTTCAGGAGTTATTCACAGAAACATGGTTCTGAACATGCTGCCAATTTCTCGCCTGGGAAACATGCAGAGAAGTCCAAGATAGTGTTTTTTAGACTGGCTGCCACGAGCTGAATCGAATGCAGCCAAGAGCGAGCGTCTAGGACTTACGGTTCAGGAGTTATTCACAGAAACATGGTTCTTTTACTGCCAGCCGCGAAAGCGAAAATAACCAAGATCGAGCGTCTAGGATTTACTTGTCAATAACTCGCCTGGGAAACATCCAGAGAAGTCAAACACAGTGCTCCTATACTAATTGCGTGGCGCTGAGACGAATGCCGCCAAGATCGAGCGTCTAGGACTTACGGTTCAAGAATTAGCTTTAGAAACATTTGCCTTAGGAACATGCAGAGAAGTCCAAGATAGTGTTTTTTAGACTGGCTGCCACGAGCTGAATCGAATGCAGCCAAGAGCGAGCGTCTAGGACTTACGGTTCAGGAGTTATTCACAGAAACATGGTTCTGAACATGCTGCCAATTGCTCGCCTGGGAAACATGCAGAGAAGTCCAAGATAGTGTTTTTTAGACTGGCTGCCACGAGCTGAATCGAATGCAGCCAAGAGCGAGCGTCTAGGACTTACGGTTCAGGAGTTATTCACAGAAACATGGTTCTGAACATGCTGCCAATTGCTCGCCTGGGAAACATGCAGAGAAGTCCAAGATAGTGTTTTTTAGACTGGCTGCCACGAGCTGAATCGAATGCAGCCAAGAGCGAGCGTCTAGGACTTACGGTTCAGGAGTTATTCACAGAAACATGGTTCTGAACATGCTGCCAATTGCTCGCCTGGGAAACAAGCAGAGAAGTCCAAGATAGTGTTTTTTAGACTGGCTGCCACGAGCTGAATCGAATGCAGCCAAGAGCGAGCGTCTAGGACTTACGGTTCAGGAGTTATTCACAGAAACATGGTTCTTTTACTGCCAGCCGCGAAAGCGAAAATAACCAAGATCGAGCGTCTAGGATTTACTTGTCAATAACTCGCCTGGGAAACATCCAGAGAAGTCAAACACAGTGCTCCTATACTAATTGCCTGGCGCTGAGACGAATGCCGCCAAGATCGAGCGTCTAGGACTTACGGTTCAAGAATTAGCTTTAGAAACATTTGCCTTAGGAACATGCAGAGAAGTCCAAGATAGTGTTTTTTAGACTGGCTGCCACGAGCTGAATCGAATGCAGCCAAGAGCGAGCGTCTAGGACTTACGGTTCAGGAGTTATTCACAGAAACATGGTTCTGAACATGCTGCCAATTGCTCGCCTGGGAAACATGCAGAGAAGTCCAAGATAGTGTTTTTTAGACTGGCTGCCACGAGCTGAATCGAATGCAGCCAAGAGCGAGCGTCTAGGACTTACGGTTCAGGAGTTATTCACAGAAACATGGTTCTTTTACTGCCAGCCGCGAAAGCGAAAATAACCAAGATCGAGCGTCTAGGATTTACTTGTCAATAACTCGCCTGGGAAACATCCAGAGAAGTCAAACACAGTGCTCCTATACTAATTGCCTGGCGCTGAGACGAATGCCGCCAAGATCGAGCGTCTAGGACTTACGGTTCAAGAATTAGCTTTAGAAACATTTGCCTTAGGAACATGCAGAGAAGTCCAAGATAGTGTTTTTTAGACTGGCTGCCACGAGCTGAATCGAATGCAGCCAAGAGCGAGCGTCTAGGACTTACGGTTCAGGAGTTATTCACAGAAACATGGTTCTGAACATGCTGCCAATTGCTCGCCTGGGAAACATGCAGAGAAGTCCAAGATAGTGTTTTTTAGACTGGCTGCCACGAGCTGAATCGAATGCAGCCAAGAGCGAGCGTCTAGGACTTACGGTTCAGGAGTTATTCACAGAAACATGGTTCTTTTACTGCCAGCCGCGAAAGCGAAAATAACCAAGATCGAGCGTCTAGGATTTACTTGTCAATAACTCGCCTGGGAAACATCCAGAGAAGTCAAACACAGTGCTCCTATACTAATTGCGTGGCGCTGAGACGAATGCCGCCAAGATCGAGCGTCTAGGACTTACGGTTCAAGAATTAGCTTTAGAAACATTTGCCTTAGGAACATGCAGAGAAGTCCAAGATAGTGTTTTTTAGACTGGCTGCCACGAGCTGAATCGAATGCAGCCAAGAGCGAGCGTCTAGGACTTACGGTTCAGGAGTTATTCACAGAAACATGGTTCTGAACATGCTGCCAATTGCTCGCCTGGGAAACATGCAGAGAAGTCCAAGATAGAGTTTTTTAGACTGGCTGCCACGAGCTGAATCGAATGCAGCCAAGAGCGAGCGTCTAGGACTTACGGTTCAGGAGTTATTCACAGAAACATGGTTCTGAACATGCTGCCAATTGCTCGCCTGGGAAACATGCAGAGAAGTCCAAGATAGTGTTTTTTAGACTGGCTGCCACGAGCTGAATCGAATGCAGCCAAGAGCGAGCGTCTAGGACTTACGGTTCAGGAGTTATTCACAGAAAAATGGTTCTGAACATGTTGTCAATTTCTCGCCTGGGAAACATGCAGAGAAGTCCAAGATAGTGTTTTTTAGACTGGCTGCCACGAGCTGAATCGAATGCAGCCAAGAGCGAGCGTCTAGGACTTACGGTTCAGGAGTTATTCACAGAAATATGGTTCTGAACATGCTGCCAATTGCTCGCCTGGGAAACATGCAGAGAAGTCCGAGATAGTGTTTTTTAGACTGGCTGCCACGAGCTGAATCGAATGCAGCCAAGAGCGAGCGTCTAGGACTTACGGTTCAGGAGTTATTCACAGAAACATGGTTCTGAACATGCTGCCAATTTCTCGCCTGGGAAACATGCAGAGAAGTCCAAGATAGTGTTTTTTAGACTGGCTGCCACGAGCTGAATCGAATGCAGCCAAGAGCGAGCGTCTAGGACTTACGGTTCAGGAGTTATTCACAGAAACATGGTTCTTTTACTGCCAGCCGCGAAAGCGAAAATAACCAAGATCGAGCGTCTAGGATTTACTTGTCAATAACTCGCCTGGGAAACATCCAGAGAAGTCAAACACAGTGCTCCTATACTAATTGCGTGGCGCTGAGACGAATGCCGCCAAGATCGAGCGTCTAGGACTTACGGTTCAAGAATTAGCTTTAGAAACATTTGCCTTAGGAACATGCAGAGAAGTCCAAGATAGTGTTTTTTAGACTGGCTGCCACGAGCTGAATCGAATGCAGCCAAGAGCGAGCGTCTAGGACTTACGGTTCAGGAGTTATTCACAGAAACATGGTTCTGAACATGCTGCCAATTGCTCGCCTGGGAAACATGCAGAGAAGTCCAAGATAGTGTTTTTTAGACTGGCTGCCACGAGCTGAATCGAATGCAGCCAAGAGCGAGCGTCTAGGACTTACGGTTCAGGAGTTATTCACAGAAACATGGTTCTGAACATGCTGCCAATTGCTCGCCTGGGAAACATGCAGAGAAGTCCAAGATAGTGTTTTTTAGACTGGCTGCCACGAGCTGAATCGAATGCAGCCAAGAGCGAGCGTCTAGGACTTACGGTTCAGGAGTTATTCACAGAAACATGGTTCTGAACATGCTGCCAATTGCTCGCCTGGGAAACAAGCAGAGAAGTCCAAGATAGTGTTTTTTAGACTGGCTGCCACGAGCTGAATCGAATGCAGCCAAGAGCGAGCGTCTAGGACTTACGGTTCAGGAGTTATTCACAGAAACATGGTTCTTTTACTGCCAGCCGCGAAAGCGAAAATAACCAAGATCGAGCGTCTAGGATTTACTTGTCAATAACTCGCCTGGGAAACATCCAGAGAAGTCAAACACAGTGCTCCTATACTAATTGCCTGGCGCTGAGACGAATGCCGCCAAGATCGAGCGTCTAGGACTTACGGTTCAAGAATTAGCTTTAGAAACATTTGCCTTAGGAACATGCAGAGAAGTCCAAGATAGTGTTTTTTAGACTGGCTGCCACGAGCTGAATCGAATGCAGCCAAGAGCGAGCGTCTAGGACTTACGGTTCAGGAGTTATTCACAGAAACATGGTTCTGAACATGCTGCCAATTGCTCGCCTGGGAAACATGCAGAGAAGTCCAAGATAGTGTTTTTTAGACTGGCTGCCACGAGCTGAATCGAATGCAGCCAAGAGCGAGCGTCTAGGACTTACGGTTCAGGAGTTATTCACAGAAACATGGTTCTGAACATGCTGCCAATTGCTCGCCTGGGAAACATGCAGAGAAGTCCAAGATAGTGTTTTTTAGACTGGCTGCCACGAGCTGAATCGAATGCAGCCAAGAGCGAGCGTCTAGGACTTACGGTTCAGGAGTTATTCACAGAAACATGGTTCTGAACATGCTGCCAATTGCTCGCCTGGGAAACATGCAGAGAAGTCCAAGATAGTGTTTTTTAGACTGGCTGCCACGAGCTGAATCGAATGCAGCCAAGAGCGAGCGTCTAGGACTTACGGTTCAGGAGTTATTCACAGAAACATGGTTCTTTTACTGCCAGCCGCGAAAGCGAAAATAACCAAGATCGAGCGTCTAGGATTTACTTGTCAATAACTCGCCTGGGAAACATCCAGAGAAGTCAAACACAGTGCTCCTATACTAATTGCCTGGCGCTGAGACGAATGCCGCCAAGATCGAGCGTCTAGGACTTACGGTTCAAGAATTAGCTTTAGAAACATTTGCCTTAGGAACATGCAGAGAAGTCCAAGATAGTGTTTTTTAGACTGGCTGCCACGAGCTGAATCGAATGCAGCCAAGAGCGAGCGTCTAGGACTTACGGTTCAGGAGTTATTCACAGAAACATGGTTCTGAACATGCTGCCAATTGCTCGCCTGGGAAACATGCAGAGAAGTCCAAGATAGTGTTTTTTAGACTGGCTGCCACGAGCTGAATCGAATGCAGCCAAGAGCGAGCGTCTAGGACTTACGGTTCAGGAGTTATTCACAGAAACATGGTTCTGAACATGCTGCCAATTGCTCGCCTGGGAAACATGCAGAGAAGTCCAAGATAGTGTTTTTTAGACTGGCTGCCACGAGCTGAATCGAATGCAGCCAAGAGCGAGCGTCTAGGACTTACGGTTCAGGAGTTATTCACAGAAACATGGTTCTGAACATGCTGCCAATTGCTCGCCTGGGAAACATGCAGAGAAGTCCAAGATAGTGTTTTTTAGACTGGCTGCCACGAGCTGAATCGAATGCAGCCAAGAGCGAGCGTCTAGGACTTACGGTTCAGGAGTTATTCACAGAAACATGGTTCTTTTACTGCCAGCCGCGAAAGCGAAAATAACCAAGATCGAGCGTCTAGGATTTACTTGTCAATAACTCGCCTGGGAAACATCCAGAGAAGTCAAACACAGTGCTCCTATACTAATTGCCTGGCGCTGAGACGAATGCCGCCAAGATCGAGCGTCTAGGACTTACGGTTCAAGAATTAGCTTTAGAAACATTTGCCTTAGGAACATGCAGAGAAGTCCAAGATAGTGTTTTTTAGACTGGCTGCCACGAGCTGAATCGAATGCAGCCAAGAGCGAGCGTCTAGGACTTACGGTTCAGGAGTTATTCACAGAAACATGGTTCTGAACATGCTGCCAATTGCTCGCCTGGGAAACATGCAGAGAAGTCCAAGATAGTGTTTTTTAGACTGGCTGCCACGAGCTGAATCGAATGCAGCCAAGAGCGAGCGTCTAGGACTTACGGTTCAGGAGTTATTCACAGAAACATGGTTCTGAACATGCTGCCAATTGCTCGCCTGGGAAACATGCAGAGAAGTCCAAGATAGTGTTTTTTAGACTGGCTGCCACGAGCTGAATCGAATGCAGCCAAGAGCGAGCGTCTAGGACTTACGGTTCAGGAGTTATTCACAGAAACATGGTTCTGAACATGCTGCCAATTGCTCGCCTGGGAAACATGCAGAGAAGTCCAAGATAGTGTTTTTTAGACTGGCTGCCACGAGCTGAATCGAATGCAGCCAAGAGCGAGCGTCTAGGACTTACGGTTCAGGAGTTATTCACAGAAACATGGTTCTTTTACTGCCAGCCGCGAAAGCGAAAATAACCAAGATCGAGCGTCTAGGATTTACTTGTCAATAACTCGCCTGGGAAACATCCAGAGAAGTCAAACACAGTGCTCCTATACTAATTGCCTGGCGCTGAGACGAATGCCGCCAAGATCGAGCGTCTAGGACTTACGGTTCAAGAATTAGCTTTAGAAACATTTGCCTTAGGAACATGCAGAGAAGTCCAAGATAGTGTTTTTTAGACTGGCTGCCACGAGCTGAATCGAATGCAGCCAAGAGCGAGCGTCTAGGACTTACGGTTCAGGAGTTATTCACAGAAACATGGTTCTGAACATGCTGCCAATTGCTCGCCTGGGAAACATGCAGAGAAGTCCAAGATAGTGTTTTTTAGACTGGCTGCCACGAGCTGAATCGAATGCAGCCAAGAGCGAGCGTCTAGGACTTACGGTTCAGGAGTTATTCACAGAAACATGGTTCTGAACATGCTGCCAATTGCTCGCCTGGGAAACATGCAGAGAAGTCCAAGATAGTGTTTTTTAGACTGGCTGCCACGAGCTGAATCGAATGCAGCCAAGAGCGAGCGTCTAGGACTTACGGTTCAGGAGTTATTCACAGAAACATGGTTCTTTTACTGCCAGCCGCGAAAGCGAAAATAACCAAGATCGAGCGTCTAGGATTTACTTGTCAATAACTCGCCTGGGAAACATCCAGAGAAGTCAAACACAGTGCTCCTATACTAATTGCCTGGCGCTGAGACGAATGCCGCCAAGATCGAGCGTCTAGGACTTACGGTTCAAGAATTAGCTTTAGAAACATTTGCCTTAGGAACATGCAGAGAAGTCCAAGATAGTGTTTTTTAGACTGGCTGCCACGAGCTGAATCGAATGCAGCCAAGAGCGAGCGTCTAGGACTTACGGTTCAGGAGTTATTCACAGAAACATGGTTCTGAACATGCTGCCAATTGCTCGCCTGGGAAACATGCAGAGAAGTCCAAGATAGTGTTTTTTAGACTGGCTGCCACGAGCTGAATCGAATGCAGCCAAGAGCGAGCGTCTAGGACTTACGGTTCAGGAGTTATTCACAGAAACATGGTTCTTTTACTGCCAGCCGCGAAAGCGAAAATAACCAAGATCGAGCGTCTAGGATTTACTTGTCAATAACTCGCCTGGGAAACATCCAGAGAAGTCAAACACAGTGCTCCTATACTAATTGCCAGGCGCTGAGACGAATGCCGCCAAGATCGAGCGTCTAGGACTTACGGTTCAGGAGTTATTCACAGAAACATGGTTCTGAACTTTGCTGCCAGCCGCGAAAGCGAAAATAACCAAGATCGAGCGTCTAGGATTTACTTGTCAATAGCTCGCCTGGGAAACATCCAGAGAAGTCAAAGACAGTGCTTCTATACTAACTGCCAGGCGCTGAGACGAATGCCGCCAAGATCTAGCGTCTATGACTTACGGTTCAAGAATTAGACTCAGAAAAAGTGGTTCTGAACATGCTGCCAATAGCTCGTGTGGGAAACATTCAGAGAAGTCCAAGATAGTGTTTTTTAGACTGGCTGCCACGAGCTGAAACGAATGCAGCCAAGAGCGAGCGTCTGTGACTTACGGTTCAAGAGTTATTCACAGAAACATGGTTCTGAACTTTGCTGCCAGCCGCGAAAGCGAAAATAACCAAGATCGAGCGTCTAGGATTTACTTGTCAATAGCTCGCCTGGGAAACATCCAGAGACTTTGATCAGTGAAACGCGCGTCGGGACCATACCGACCCTGACAATAGGGAAAGATTTTCGACTTTAGAGGGCAAGATTAGTAAATTGAAAAATTTTAAAATCTAACCTTACCGCAATCAGCTCGTCCACTGCAATCGGAACGAACGAAGGTAGTGGCAATAGCACCACAGCTGTCAGTTCGCTCTGCACAAAAGGGGAACGAATGAACGTGGTGGCAATACCATCACAGGCTACTGAGCTGCCGTGGCACTGACAGCTTGCACCTTACGGCACTGTGGGGTGCTGAGCTGCGTGAGCTACCGAGGCTCTAACAATCCATATCTTGATTATTTGCTGGCGCAAAACAACCAGCGAACCTCACATTTGAATTTATTTAGTAGTGCTTACAAATTTAACAGAGCCTGTCCACTTGTATGCACTGCTGCCTGAATGAAATACATTAGAGTTTAAGAACTGGCAGCTCATTATGTTAGTGTTCACATTGCTAAAGCGTTGTATATAAAACGCACTAACAAATCAACTACTCACAGGCATAATTTGCAGTCCGTATAATACACCAACTACCCAATTGGAATAAAGGTACTGAGCTGCCGTGGCTCTGACAGCTTGCACCTTATAGCATTACGGGGTGTTGAGCTGCGTGAGCTACCAAGGCTCAAACTACCTACATCTTGAGGATTTGCTGGCGATACACAACCAGCGAATCCGACATTTGAATCTACCTAGTAATTGCTTATAAATTTAACAGAGCCTGTCCATTTGTGTGTACTGCTGCATGAATGAAATACTTTAGAATTTAAGAACTGGCAGTTCATTGCGTTAGTGTTCACATTGCCAAACGTTGAATATAAAACGCACGAACCAATTAACCACTCACAGGCATAATCTGCAGTCTGTATAATGCAACCAGGTAATACCTAGTTGCGTATAAAAACCGAATAAAATCTATTGCGGAGTGCGTATGCAGGGAATTTTACAACTATCAATTATCCCTGCAGCACTACCTCTTCTATTTTTCACCAAGGTAGTAGAAGCATACAATTTTCTACCTTGTTGAATTAGATAAAAGTCGTTACTATACATTGTAATAAACAATATATTACAATGTGGCAATATTAAATAGGGGACATTGCTGAATCTTTCCGCTCTTGTTCTAGTCGGTATCAATATAAATCAATTGAAGGCGACTTTTAACCCCCCACGCTCCCTTTTCTTCTCTCCCCTTTTCCTATCATTTTTACAATTCAATAGGTGGTGTACACCTGAGCATGGAGGGATAATCTACTTTAAATTAAAAATTTTTTATTAAAAAAGTGAAGGTCTTCTCTACCAATTCTCAATTAATTTGTGTCCTGCTTGGATACCTCTTGATCTTCCACCTTGGGTGATTAATGTGAATCTATGGCTACTTACAATATAGTGGATAAAATCAAAGAACGACAAAACAAACAACTATCATCAGTACTTAATTTATTTTCAGCAGAAGATGTACTAACTAATGAAGTGGATAACCCTAATTTAGACATTTCTTCACTCTTGAAACAATTCAAGGACTTAACGTTACAACAGACTCAAGCCTGGTGGACAAAGTCCACACTAGAACAGTATCTGTCTTTGAATCTAATAACTAGAGGTTTGAGAATACCGTTGTTCCCAAGCTATGAACTCAGCAAACCAGAATTAAAAACTAGGTGGGAGGAAGCCCTGACAATCTGCTCTAGAACTTTGATGACAATTCTGGTGGAAGATGAATCCATTCTGCTAGAAAAAATAGAACCCCAACTCAATAAAACAATAGAAGCCCTTGAAACTCACAAACATAATAAAGAATTTGAGGATAAATTTGACAAAGTCCTGGTCCAAATTGATAAAATTGAAATTAAAATAAAAGAAAAAAAGAGAAGGAAATTCTTACGTGACCAGCGTGACTATAAGTCCAATTCAGTATACATCTGGGGTAATAGATCACAGAGGGCAGCTGATAAAAATTATCAAAAGAGCACTAAACCAGGATTCTCTCGCTACAACCAAGATAATAGCGAATCTGAAGTTTCAGACTCTTCGGAATTAGAGGGGGAATCAGAAAGAACTAAAAGCAGTACCTCCAAGGGTCATTCTAACTCAGAGACACTACAAGAACAAACTTTTTTACGGGACAGATTACGCTGGGGATACAGGGGACAACAGAGAGACAGAGGAGGTCCCCCCAGGGGCAGGAGAAGAAGATAAATATACACACTGGTGAACACAACACAATGCAAATAATTAACCTATCACAACATGTGCTTACGAAAGCACAAACGAATATCCTTAAAAGAGGTTATAATTTTTGCATAACACCTAGACTCAACAAGTTTGAGGTTATAAAAGACTTACATCTATTTGGTCGGAAATTAATATATAAAAAAATCTTTAGTCAAAGAGATAGGGAAATGGACCCCTTCAAAAGGAGCCTTAATGCACTAGAGATTGCCACCTTGAGGAACTTAGAAGAATTAGCTATAGAAGGCCAGTTTGTGAGTGAAGAAATAAACTTGGAAATCGCAACAACTGAGTTAGAGGAAACCAATACCCTAAATCCGAGATTGAAATTAAAATCTAAGAAAATGCCTCCTCTGGACACATGTCCACAAGTTAAAATTTTCGTGGAATTAGTCACCAAAGATCTTTTAAAAATTAGTGAAAATCCAGGACAAAATAACATCACACGAGACGAATATAAGGCTCTTGAAGAATTTAAGACCTGGACGGATGTAGTTTTCAAACAATCGGACAAAGGTGGAAATGTGGTCATCTGGCCCAAGGATCTTTACATAAGGGAAGCCAAAAAACAGCTCAATAATAAAGACTGCTACAAACCCCTATGGGGGGATCCCACCATTCAATTCCTACGGGAATACGAGAAACTTATCAAGTCAGGGGTAGAAGATGGGGCCATTTCTGAAGGTGAGGCTAAATTTCTCTCAGTGGGACATCCTAAGGTGGCAACCTTTTATATGCTACCAAAAATTCACAAAAATGCGGAACACCCACCAGGTAGACCAATTGTATCTGGCCAAGGATGTCTTACTGAGAGATGTAGCCAATGGCTCGATCAAGAACTAAGAGATTTTGTATATAGACTACCCTCCTACACCAGGGATACGATGCAAATACTCCAAGAGCTAAACAATGCTAACTTGGAGGAGGGAGAAATTCTCGTGACCCTGGATGTAGAGAGTCTTTATACAAATATCAGACATGATTTGGGCTGTGAAGCAGTGGATTTCTTCTTGGGACGAGAAGAAAATTATAACCCTAACAGGAGGATCTTTGCCAACAAAATTCTAAGATTTATTCTAGGCAGGAATTATTTTGTGTTTGACTCCCGCTTCTTCCTACAAATCCAAGGAACGGCGATGGGGACAACTTGTGCACCTACTTTTGCCAATCTGTTCCTTGGATGGTGGGAAGAAGAAGTTGTTTTTGGGGAACCACTCCAGAGGTACACAGATAAAATTACAACATGGCGAAGATATATCGACGATATCGTGTTCATCTGGAGTGGTACAGAGGGGGAACTACAAAACTTCATGAAGGCACTGAATAACAACGACCTGAACTTGAAGTTAACCCTCAACTATAGCAGGCAGGAGGTCACATTCCTAGATATTAAAATTGGCATTGATCCTAATCGGGACATCGTCACGAACTTATATCGGAAAGAGACAGCTACCAACAGCCTGCTTGATGCAAATAGTGCTCACCTCAAAAGGACAATCAGAGGGGTCCCCAAAGGAGAATTCCTTAGATTAAGGAGAAACTGCTCGACTTTTGAAAATTTCAAGAAAGGAGCGGCAGATTTGAAAAAAAGATTAAAAGACAGACATTACTCTGGACATCAGATAAAACAGGCATATAACATGGCACTTAGAACAGACAGGGACACATTGTTAGTTCCAAAGGCAAAGTCGAAAAGTGACAATAAAGTAAGGTTTATCACCACGTTGCACAACAAATGGCAGGATATGCACAACATTATGGCAAAACATTGGCAGATTTTACTATTGGATGAAGACCTTAAACAATGTCTAGGTACAACAATCTCCTCAGGTTACAGAAAAAGCAATACTATAGAACAACACATTGTCAAAAGCCATTTTTCGAGGGATTGTATAAAAAAGAAACAACAAAAGTACCCAGGGTTCTACCCATGCGGCCTATGCACAGCCTGTCAAATCCTCATAAAAAAGCAGGGTTTTAGGAATGAAAAAGGAGTTTACTACAAAATTCAGGAGCATATCACTTGTGCCACCAAGGGGGTGATATATGTCCTAAGATGCACGTGTAACCTACATTATGTGGGAAAAACCAAGAGAGACCTTAAATCTAGAATAAGGGAACATATTGGTAACATTAGAAATTATGATAAAGTGGAAATGGAGACAAAAAAACAAAATAAACAGTTTCAACCAACACCAGTGGCCAGACACTTCAAACACAGCCACAATCTCAATTTTAGAGAACTATCAGGCTGGGCCATATGTCACCTCACCACTGGCATCAGAGGTGGGGATGTGGACTCTCTGTTGTTAAAAGAAGAGAGTAAGTGGATTTTCAATATGAACTCTGTGAGCCCACATGGTTTAAATGAATCCTTCAACTTTGGCTGCTTCCTTTAAATAAGTGATACTTCCATTTCATCCTTTCTATACAAAATACACACAAATAAATAACAATTTCCCAATAAGCCAATCTGGAATATGTGTTATTGCATGTAGTCTCAAGCCAATCATATATTACAATAAGTCCAATATAATACCAGATCAACAACAACAGGAGATCTAGGTATATAGTGTGTAATAAAATGTCATAACTTTTAGGAATATCCACTAAAAGGGTACATGGGAAACTAGTCTCAGGAAATAAAGAATATTAATGAGACACTAGTCATGGGATTGATATACTGTGTTATTATTGTTCACAGGGTTTTTATTTAAATATGGTATAAGGAATTTAAGACTTTAAGGGTTAGCAATCACTAAAAACGATAAATACATAAAAATTATTCAAAACCCTAAAAAATCCTTTTAAAAAAATAAAAAAATATTTAAAATAATTAATAAATAATAAAAAATAAAAAATAAAGATTAATATTAAAAAAATTATATAAATACCGAATATACAAATAAATAAACAAAAAATTAAAAAATTAAAAATCTTGTAGGTCCAACAATACAAAAAGTAAAGACAATATTATTTCAGAAGTATATCATTATTATTTTGAAGTTATCCAATAACATATAGTTTATGATGTGATACCCTTCATCATAACATGTCCGAATTTTTTGGGTAGACAAATAAATGCTAAAGAAATTAATCAATCCATTAAACACCGCTGAGATGAATCTTGTATGAAGCGAGGTTGCTTTGTAACTATCGATGGGAATTCAATCACTGTTCCCTTCACAATAGAAACAATGTAACAAATCACCTTGTAACTGATTGGCTATACTCAATGTCAATCAAATTCTGGGCTTTAAATAGCTTCAGAAACAAAACGCTCCCGCCCCCGGAAGAAGCTGACTTTGATCAGTGAAACGCGCGTCGGGACCATACCGACCCTGACAATAGGGAAAGATTTTCGACTTTAGAGGGCAAGATTAGTAAATTGAAAAATTTTAAAATCTAACCTTACCGCAATCAGCTCGTCCACTGCAATCGGAACGAACGAAGGTAGTGGCAATAGCACCACAGCTGTCAGTTCGCTCTGCACAAAAGGGGAACGAATGAACGTGGTGGCAATACCATCACAGGCTACTGAGCTGCCGTGGCACTGACAGCTTGCACCTTACGGCACTGTGGGGTGCTGAGCTGCGTGAGCTACCGAGGCTCTAACAATCCATATCTTGATTATTTGCTGGCGCAAAACAACCAGCGAACCTCACATTTGAATTTATTTAGTAGTGCTTACAAATTTAACAGAGCCTGTCCACTTGTATGCACTGCTGCCTGAATGAAATACATTAGAGTTTAAGAACTGGCAGCTCATTATGTTAGTGTTCACATTGCTAAAGCGTTGTATATAAAACGCACTAACAAATCAACTACTCACAGGCATAATTTGCAGTCCGTATAATACACCAACTACCCAATTGGAATAAAGGTACTGAGCTGCCGTGGCTCTGACAGCTTGCACCTTATAGCATTACGGGGTGTTGAGCTGCGTGAGCTACCAAGGCTCAAACTACCTACATCTTGAGGATTTGCTGGCGATACACAACCAGCGAATCCGACATTTGAATCTACCTAGTAATTGCTTATAAATTTAACAGAGCCTGTCCATTTGTGTGTACTGCTGCATGAATGAAATACTTTAGAATTTAAGAACTGGCAGTTCATTGCGTTAGTGTTCACATTGCCAAACGTTGAATATAAAACGCACGAACCAATTAACCACTCACAGGCATAATCTGCAGTCTGTATAATGCAACCAGGTAATACCTAGTTGCGTATAAAAACCGAATAAAATCTATTGCGGAGTGCGTATGCAGGGAATTTTACAACTATCAATTATCCCTGCAGCACTACCTCTTCTATTTTTCACCAAGGTAGTAGAAGCATACAATTTTCTACCTTGTTGAATTAGATAAAAGTCGTTACTATACATTGTAATAAACAATATATTACAATGTGGCAATATTAAATAGGGGACATTGCTGAATCTTTCCGCTCTTGTTCTAGTCGGTATCAATATAAATCAATTGAAGGCGACTTTTAACCCCCCACGCTCCCTTTTCTTCTCTCCCCTTTTCCTATCATTTTTACAATTCAATAGGTGGTGTACACCTGAGCATGGAGGGATAATCTACTTTAAATTAAAAATTTTTTATTAAAAAAGTGAAGGTCTTCTCTACCAATTCTCAAACATCCAGAGAAGTCAAAGACAGTGCTTCCATACTAATTGCCAGGCGCTGAGACGAATGGCGCCAAGATCGAGCGTCTAAGACTTACGGTTCAAAAATTAGCCTCAGAAACAGTGGTTCTGAACATGCTGCCAATAGCTCGCCTGGGAAACATCCAGAGAAGTCCACGATAGTATTTTTTAGACTGGCTGCCACGAGCTGAAACGAATGCAGCCAAGAGCGAGCGTCTGTGACTTACGGTTCAAGAGTTTTTCACAGAAACATGGTTCTGAACTTTGCTGCCAGCCGCGAAAGCGAAAATAACCAAGATCGAGCGTCTACGATTTACTTGTCAATAGCTCGCCTGGGAAACATCCAGAGAAGTCAAAGACAGTGCTTCTATACTAATTGCCAGGCGCTGAGACGAATGCCGCCAAGATCGAGCGTCTAAGACTTACGGTTCAAGAATTAGCCTCAGAAACAGTGGTTCTGAACATGCTGCCAATAGCTCGCCTCGGAAACATCCAGAGAAGTCCAAGATAGTGTTTTTTAGACTGGCTGCCACGAGCTGAAACGAATGCAGCCAAGAGCGAGTGTCTGTGACTTACGGTTCAAGAGTTATTCACAGAAACATGGTTCTGAACTTTGCTGCCAGCCGCGAAAGCGAAAATAACAAAGATCGAGCGTCTAGGATTTACTTGTCAATAGCTCGCCAGGGAAACATCCAGAGAAGTCAAAGACAGTGCTTCTATAATAATTGCCAGGCGCTGAGACGAATGCCGCCAAGATCTAGCGTCTATGACTTACGGTTCAAGAATTAGCCTTAGAAACAGTGGGAAACAGTGCTTCTATACTAATTGCCAGGCGCTGAGACGAATGCCGCCAAGATCGAGCGTCTATGACTTACGGTTCAAGAGTTATTCACAGAAACATGGTTCTGAACTTTGCTGCCAGCCGCGAAAGCGAAAATAACCAAGATCGAGCGTCTAGGATTTACTTGTCAATAGCTTGCCTGGGAAACATCCAGAGAAGTCACAGACAGTGCTTCTATACTAATTGCCAGGCGCTGAGACGAATGGCGCCAAGATCGAGCGTCTAAGACTTACGGTTCAAGAATTAGCCTCAGAAACAGTGGGAAACAGTGCTTCTATACTAATTGCCAGGCGCTGAGACGAATGCCGCCAAGATCGAGCGTCTAAGACTTACGGTTCAAGAATTAGCCTCAGAAACAGTGGTTCTGAACATGCTACCAATAGCTCGCCTGGGAAACATCCAGAGAAGTCCAAGATAGTGTTTTTAGACTGGCTGCCACGAGCTGAAACGAATGCAGCCAAGAGCGAGCGTCTGTGACTTACGGTTCAAGAGTTATTCACAGAAACATGGTTCTGAACTTTGCTGCCAGCCGCGAAAGCGAAAATAACCAAGATCGAGCGTCTAGGATTTACTTGTCAATAGCTCGCCTGGGAAACATCCAGAGAAGTCAAAGACAGTGCTTCTATACTAATTGCCAGGCGCTGAGACGAATGCCGCCAAGATCTAGCGTCTATGACTTACGGTTCAAGAATTAGCCTCAGAAACAGTGGGAAACAGTGCTTCTATACTAATTGCCAGGCGCTGAGACGAATGCCGCCAAGATTGAGCGTCTAAGACTTACGGTTCAAGAATTAGCCTCAGAAACAGTGGTTCTGAACATGCTACCAATAGCTCGCCTGGAAAACATCCAGAGAAGTCCAAGATAGTGTTTTTTAGACTGGCTGCCACGAGCTGAAACGAATGCAGCCAAGAGCGAGCGTCTGTGACTTACGGTTCAAGAGTTATTCACAGAAACATGGTTCTGAACTTTGCTGCCAGCCGCGAAAGCGAAAATAACCAAGATCGAGCATCTAGGATTTACTTGTCAATAGCTCGCCTGGGAAACATCCAGAGAAGTCAAAGACAGTGCTTCTATACTAACTGCCAGGCGCTGAGACGAATGCCGCCAAGATCTAGCGTCTATGACTTACGGTTCAAGAATTAGACTCAGAAAAAGTGGTTCTGAACATGCTGCCAATAGCTCGTCTGGGAAACATTCAGAGAAGTCCAAGATAGTGTTTTTTAGACTGGCTGCCACGAGCTGAAACGAATGCAGCCAAGAGCGAGCGTCTGTGACTTAAAGTTCAAGAGTTATTCACAGAAACATGGTTCTGAACTTTGCTGCCAGCCGCGAAAGCGAAAATAACCAAGATCGAGCGTCTAGGATTTACTTGTCAATAGCTCGCCTGGGAAACATCCAGAGAAGTCAAAGACAGTGCTTCCATACTAATTGCCAGGCGCTGAGACGAATGGCGCCAAGATCGAGCGTCTAAGACTTACGGTTCAAAAATTAGCCTCAGAAACAGTGGTTCTGAACATGCTGCCAATAGCTCGCCTGGGAAACATCCAGAGAAGTCCACGATAGTATTTTTTAGACTGGCTGCCACGAGCTGAAACGAATGCAGCCAAGAGCGAGCGTCTGTGACTTACGGTTCAAGAGTTTTTCACAGAAACATGGTTCTGAACTTTGCTGCCAGCCGCGAAAGCGAAAATAACCAAGATCGAGCGTCTACGATTTACTTGTCAATAGCTCGCCTGGGAAACATCCAGAGAAGTCAAAGACAGTGCTTCTATACTAATTGCCAGGCGCTGAGACGAATGCCGCCAAGATCGAGCGTCTAAGACTTACGGTTCAAGAATTAGCCTCAGAAACAGTGGTTCTGAACATGCTGCCAATAGCTCGCCTCGGAAACATCCAGAGAAGTCCAAGATAGTGTTTTTTAGACTGGCTGCCACGAGCTGAAACGAATGCAGCCAAGAGCGAGTGTCTGTGACTTACGGTTCAAGAGTTATTCACAGAAACATGGTTCTGAACTTTGCTGCCAGCCGCGAAAGCGAAAATAACCAAGATCGAGCGTCTAGGATTTACTTGTCAATAGCTCGCCTGGGAAACATCCAGAGAAGTCAAAGACAGTGCTTCTATACTAATTGCCAGGCGCTGAGACGAATGCCGCCAAGATCGAGCGTCTAAGACTTACGGTTCAAGAATTAGCCTCAGAAACAGTGGTTCTGAACATGCTGCCAATAGCTCGCCTGGGAAACATCCAGAGAAGTCCAAGATAGTGTTTTTTAGACGGGCTGCCACGAGCTGAATCGAATGCAGCCAAGAGCGAGCGTCTGTGACTTACGGTTCAAGAGTTATTCACAGAAACATGGTTCTGAACTTTGCTGCCAGCCGCGAAAGCGAAAATAACCAAGATCGAGCGTCTAGGATTTACTTGTCAATAGCTCACCTGGGAAACATCCAGAGAAGTCAAAGACAGTGCTTCTATGCTAATTGCCAGGCGCTGAGACGAATGCCGCCAAGATCTAGCGTCTATGACTTACGGTTCAAGAATTAGCCTCAGAAACAGTGGGAAACAGTGCTTCTATACTAATTGCCAGGCGCTGAGACGAATGCCGCCAAGATCGAGCGTCTATGACTTACGGTTCAAGAGTTAGCCTCAGAAACAGTGGTTCTGAACATGCTGCCAATAGCTCGTCTGGGAAACATCCAGAGAAGTCCAAGATAGTGTTTTTTAGACTGGCTGCCACGAGCTGAAACGAATGCAGCCAAGAGCGAGCGTCTGTGACTTACGGTTCAAGAGTTATTCACAGAAACATGGTTCTGAACTTTGCTGCCAGCCGCGAAAGCGAAAATAACCAAGATCGAGCATCTAGGATTTACTTGTCAATAGCTCGCCTGGGAAACATCCAGAGAAGTCAAAGACAGTGCTTCTATACTAATTGCCAGGCGCTGAGACGAATGCCGCCAAGATCGAGCGTCTAAGACTTACGGTTCAAGAATTAGCCTCAGAAACAGTGGTTCTGAACATGCTGCCAATAGCTCGCCTCGGAAACATCCAGAGAAGTCCAAGATAGTGTTTTTTAGACTGGCTGCCACGAGCTGAAACGAATGCAGCCAAGAGCGAGTGTCTGTGACTTACGGTTCAAGAGTTATTCACAGAAACATGGTTCTGAACTTTGCTGCCAGCCGCGAAAGCGAAAATAACCAAGATCGAGCGTCTAGGATTTACTTGTCAATAGCTCGCCTGGGAAACATCCAGAGAAGTCAAAGACAGTGCTTCTATACTAATTGCCAGGCGCTGAGACGAATGCCGCCAAGATCGAGCGTCTAAGACTTACGGTTCAAGAATTAGCCTCAGAAACAGTGGTTCTGAACATGCTGCCAATAGCTCGCCTGGGAAACATCCAGAGAAGTCCAAGATAGTGTTTTTTAGACGGGCTGCCACGAGCTGAATCGAATGCAGCCAAGAGCGAGCGTCTGTGACTTACGGTTCAAGAGTTATTCACAGAAACATGGTTCTGAACTTTGCTGCCAGCCGCGAAAGCGAAAATAACCAAGATCGAGCGTCTAGGATTTACTTGTCAATAGCTCACCTGGGAAACATCCAGAGAAGTCAAAGACAGTGCTTCTATGCTAATTGCCAGGCGCTGAGACGAATGCCGCCAAGATCTAGCGTCTATGACTTACGGTTCAAGAATTAGCCTCAGAAACAGTGGGAAACAGTGCTTCTATACTAATTGCCAGGCGCTGAGACGAATGCCGCCAAGATCGAGCGTCTATGACTTACGGTTCAAGAGTTAGCCTCAGAAACAGTGGGAAACAGTGCTTCTATACTAATTGCCAGGCGCTGAGACGAATGCCGCCAAGATCGAGCGTCTATGACTTACGGTTCAAGAGTTAGCCTCAGAAACAGTGGTTCTGAACATGCTGCCAATAGCTCGTCTGGGAAACATCCAGAGAAGTCCAAGATAGTGTTTTTTAGACTGGCTGCCACGAGCTGAAACGAATGCAGCCAAGAGCGAGCGTCTGTGACTTACGGTTCAAGAGTTATTCACAGAAACATGGTTCTGAACTTTGCTGCCAGCCGCGAAAGCGAAAATAACCAAGATCGAGCGTCTAGGATTTACTTGTCAATAGCTCGCCTGGGAAACATCCAGAGAAGTCAAAGACAGTGCTTCTATACTAATTGCCAGGCGCTGAGATGAATGGCGCCAAGATCGAGCGTCTAAGACTTACGGTTCAAGAATTAGCCTCAGAAACAGTGGTTCTGAACATGCTGCCAATAGCTCGCCTGGGAAACATCCAGAGAAGTCCAAGATAGTGTTTTTTTTAGACTGGCTGCCACAAGCTGAAACGAATGCAGCCAAGAGCGAGCGTCTGTGACTTACGGTTCAAGAGTTATTCACAGAAACATGGTTCTGAACTTTGCTGCCAGCCGCGAAAGCGAAAATAACCAAGATCGAGCGTCTATGACTTACGGTTCAAGAGTTAGCCTCAGAAACAGTGGTTCTGAACATGCTGCCAATAGCTCGTCTGGGAAACATCCAGAGAAGTCCAAGATAGTGTTTTTTAGACTGGCTGCCACGAGCTGAAACGAATGCAGCCAAGAGCGAGCGTCTGTGACTTAAGGTTCAAGAGTTATTAACAGAAACATGGTTCTGAACTTTGCTGCCAGCCGCGAAAGCGAAAATAACCAAGATCGAGCGTCTAGGATTTACTTGTCAATAGCTCGCCTGGGAAACATCCAGAGAAGTCAAAGACAGTGCTTCCATACTAATTGCCAGGCGCTGAGACGAATGGCGCCAAGATCGAGCGTCTAAGACTTACGGTTCAAGAATTAGCCTCAGAAACAGTGGTTCTGAACATGCTGCCAATAGCTCGCCTGGGAAACATCCAGAGAAGTCCACGATAGTGTTTTTTAGACTGGCTGCCACGAGCTGAAACGAATGCAGCCAAGAGCGAGCGTCTGTGACTTACGGTTCAAGAGTTTTTCACAGAAACATGGTTCTGAACTTTGCTGCCAGCCGCGAAAGCGAAAATAACCAAGATCGAGCGTCTACGATTTACTTGTCAATAGCTCGCCTGGGAAACATCCAGAGAAGTCAAGACAGTGCTTCTATACTAATTGCCAGGCGCTGAGACGAATGCCGCCAAGATCGAGCGTCTAAGACTTACGGTTCAAGAATTAGCCTCAGAAACAGTGGTTCTGAACATGCTGCCAATAGCTCGCCTCGGAAACATCCAGAGAAGTCCAAGATAGTGTTTTTTAGACTGGCTGCCACGAGCTGAAACGAATGCAGCCAAGAGCGAGCGTCTGTGACTTACGGTTCAAGAGTTATTCACAGAAACATGGTTCTGAACTTTGCTGCCAGCCGCGAAAGCGAAAATAACCAAGATCGAGCGTCTAGGATTTACTTGTCAATAGCTCGCCTGGGAAACATCCAGAGAAGTCAAAGACAGTGCTTCTATACTAATTGCCAGGCGCTGAGACGAATGCCGCCAAGATCGAGCGTCTAAGACTTACGGTTCAAGAATTAGCCTCAGAAACAGTGGTTCTGAACATGCTGCCAATAGCTCGTCTGGGAAACATCCAGAGAAGTCCAAGATAGTGTTTTTTAGACTGGCTGCCACGAGCTGAAACGAATGCAGCCAAGAGCGAGCGTCTGTCACTTACGGTTCAAGAGTTATTCACAGAAACATGGTTCTGAACTTTGCTGCCAGCCGCGAAAGCGAAAATAACCAAGATCGAGCGTCTAGGATTTACTTGTCAATAGCTCGCCTGGGAAACATCCAGAGAAGTCAAAGACAGTGCTTCTATACTAATTGCCAGGCGCTGAGACGAATGGCGCCAAGATCGAGCGTCTAAGACTTACGGTTCAAGAATTAGCTTTAGAAACAGTGGTTCTGAACATGCTGCCAATAGCTCGCCTGGGAAACATCCAGAGAAGTCAAAGACAGTGCTTCTATACTAATTGCCAGGCGCTGAGACGAATGCCGCCAAGATCTAGCGTCTATGACTTACGGTTCAAGAATTAGCCTCAGAAACAGTGGGAAACAGTGCTTCTATACTAATTGCCAGGCGCTGAGACGAATGGCGCCAAGATCGAGCGTCTAAGACTTACGGTTCAAGAATTAGCCTCAGAAACAGTGGTTCTGAACATGCTGCCAATAGCTCACCTGGGAAACATCCATAGAAGTCCAAGATAGTGTTTTTTTAGACTGGCTGCCACGAGCTGAAACGAATGCAGCCAAGAGCGAGCGTCTGTGACTTACGGTTCAAGAGTTATTCACAGAAACATGGTTCTGAACTTTGCTGCCAGCCGCGAAAGCGAAAATAACCAAGATCGAGCGTCTAGGATTTACTTGTCAATAGCTCGCCTGGGAAACATCCAGAGAAGTCAAAGACAGTGCTTCTATACTAATTGCCAGGCGCTGAGACGAATGCCGCCAAGATCTAGCGTCTATGACTTACGGTTCAAGAATTAGCCTCAGAAACAGTGGGAAACAGTGCTTCTATACTAATTGCCAGGCGCTGAGACGAATGCCGCCAAGATCGAGCGTCTAAGACTTACGGTTCAAGAATTAGCCTCAGAAACAGTGGTTCTGAACATGCTGCCAATAGCTCGCCTGGGAAACATCCAGAGAAGTCCAAGATAGTGTTTTTTAGACTGGCTGCCACGAGCTGAAACGAATGCAGCCAAGAGCGAGCGTCTGTGACTTACGGTTCAAGAGTTATTCACAGAAACATGGTTCTGAACTTTGCTGCCAGCCGCGAAAGCGAAAATAACCAAGATCGAGCGTCTAGGATTTACTTGTCAATAGCTTGCCTGGGAAACATCCAGAGAAGTCAAAGACAGTGCTTCTATACTAATTGCCAGTCGCTGAGACGAATGCCGCCAAGATCTAGCGTCTATGACTTACGGTTCAAGAATTAGCCTCAGAAACAGTGGGAAACAGTGCTTCTATACTAATTGCCAGGCGCTGAGACGAATGCCGCCAAGATCGAGCGTCTATGACTTACGGTTCAAGAGTTATTCACAGAAACATGGTTCTGAACTTTGCTGCCAGCCGTGAAAGCGACAATAACCAAGATCGAGCGTCTAGGATTTACTTGTCAATAGCTCGCCTGGGAAACATCCAGAGAAGTCAAAGACAGTGCTTCTATACTAATTGCCAGGCGCTGAGACGAATGGCGCCAAGATCGAGCGTCTAAGACTTACGGTTCAAGAATTAGCCTCAGAAACATTGGTTCTGAACATGCTGCCAATAGCTCGTCTGGGAAACATCCAGAGAAGTCCAAGATAGTGTTTTTTAGACTGGCTGCCACGAGCTGAAACGAATGCAGCCAAGAGCGAGCGTCTGTGACTTAAGGTTCAAGAGTTATTCACAGAAACATGGTTCTGAACTTTGCTGCCAGCCGCGAAAGCGAAAATAACCAAGATCGAGCGTCTAGGATTTACTTGTCAATAGCTCGCCTGGGAAACATCCAAAGAAGTCAAAGACAGTGCTTCTATACTAATTGACAGGCGCTGAGACGAATGGCGCCAAGATCGAGCGTCTAAGACTTACGGTTCAAGAATTAGCCTCAGAAACAGTGGTTCTGAACATGCTGCCAATAGCTCGCCTGGGAAACATCCAGAGAAGTCCAAGATAGTGTTTTTTAGACTGGCTGCCACGAGCTGAAACGAATGCAGCCAAGAGCGAGCGTCTGTGACTTACGGTTCAAGAGTTATTCACAGAAACATGGTTCTGAACTTTGCTGCCAGCCGCGAAAGCGAAAATAACCAAGATCGAGCGTCTAGGATTTACTTGTCAATAGCTCGCCTGGGAAACATCCAGAGAAGTCAAAGACAGTGCTTCTATACTAATTGCCAGGCGCTGAGACGAATGGCGCCAAGATCGAGCGTCTAAGACTTACGGTTCAAGAATTAGCCTCAGAAACAGTGGTTCTGAACATGCTGCCAATAGCTCACCTGGGAAACATCCAGAGAAGTCCAAGATAGTGTTTTTTTAGACTGGCTGCCACGAGCTGAAACGAATGCAGCCAAGAGCGAGCGTCTGTGACTTACGGTTCAAGAGTTATTCACAGAAACATGGTTCTGAACTTTGCTGCCGGCCGCGAAAGCGAAAATAACCAAGATCGAGCGTCTAGGATTTACTTGTCAATAGCTCGCCTGGGAAACATCCAGAGAAGTCAAAGACAGTGCTTCTATACTAATTGCCAGGCGCTGAGACGAATGCCGCCAAGATCTAGCGTCTATGACTTACGGTTCAAGAATTAGCCTCAGAAACAGTGGGAAACAGTGCTTCTATACTAATTGCCAGGCGCTGAGACGAATGCCGCCAAGATCGAGCGTCTAAGACTTACGGTTCAAGAATTAGCCTCAGAAACAGTGGTTCTGAACATGCTACCAATAGCTCGCCTGGGAAACATCCAGAGAAGTCCAAGATAGTGTTTTTTAGACTGGCTGCCACGAGCTGAAACGAATGCAGCCAAGAGCGAGCGTCTGTGACTTACGGTTCAAGAGTTATTCACAGAAACATGGTTCTGAACTTTGCTGCCAGCCGCGAAAGCGAAAATAACCAAGATCGAGCATCTAGGATTTACTTGTCAATAGCTCGCCTGGGAAACATCCAGAGAAGTCAAAGACAGTGCTTCTATATTAACTGCCAGGCGCTGAGACGAATGCCGCCAAGATCTAGCATCTATGACTTACGGTTCAAGAATTAGCCTCAGAAAAAGTGGTTCTGAACATGCTGCCAATAGCTCGTCTGGGAAACATTCAGAGAAGTCCAAGATAGTGTTTTTTAGACTGGCTGCCACGAGCTGAAACGAATGCAGCCAAGAGCGAGCGTCTGTGACTTAAGGTTCAAGAGTTATTCACAGAAACATGGTTCTGAACTTTGCTGCCAGCCGCGAAAGCGAAAATAACCAAGATCGAGCGTCTAGGATTTACTTGTCAATAGCTCGCCTGGGAAACATCCAGAGAAGTCAAAGACAGTGCTTCCATACTAATTGCCAGGCGCTGAGACGAATGGCGCCAAGATCGAGCGTCTAAGACTTACGGTTCAAGAATTAGCCTCAGAAACAGTGGTTCTGAACATGCTGCCAATAGCTCGCCTGGGAAACATCCAGAGAAGTCCACGATAGTGTTTTTTAGACTGGCTGCCACGAGCTGAAACGAATGCAGCCAAGAGCGAGCGTCTGTGACTTACGGTTCAAGAGTTTTTCACAGAAACATGGTTCTGAACTTTGCTGCCAGCCGCGAAAGCGAAAATAACCAAGATCGACCGTCTAGGATTTACTTGTCAATAGCTCGCCTGGGAAACATCCAGAGAAGTCAAAGACAGTGCTTCTATACTAATTGCCAGGCGCTGAGACGAATGCCGCCAAGATCGAGCGTCTAAGACTTACGGTTCAAGAATTAGCCTCAGAAACAGTGGTTCTGAACATGCTGCCAATAGCTCGCCTGGGAAACATCCAGCGAAGTCCAAGATAGTGTTTTTTAGACGGGCTGCCACGAGCTGAATCGAATGCAGCCAAGAGCGAGCGTCTGTGACTTACGGTTCAAGAGTTATTCACAGAAACATGGTTCTGAACTTTGCTGCCAGCCGCGAAAGCGAAAATAACAAAGATCGAGCGTCTAGGATTTACTTGTCAATAGCTCGCCAGGGAAACATCCAGAGAAGTCAAAGACAGTGCTTCTATAATAATTGCCAGGCGCTGAGACGAATGCCGCCAAGATCTAGCGTCTATGACTTACGGTTCAAGAATTAGCCTTAGAAACAGTGGTAAACAGTGCTTCTATACTAATTGCCAGGCGCTGAGACGAATGCCGCCAAGATCGAGCGTCTATGACTTACGGTTCAAGAGTTATTCACAGAAACATGGTTCTGAACTTTGCTGCCAGCCGCGAAAGCGAAAATAACCAAGATCGAGCGTCTAGGATTTACTTGTCAATAGCTTGCCTGGGAAACATCCAGAGAAGTCAAAGACAGTGCTTCTATACTAATTGCCAGGCGCTGAGACGAATGGCGCCAAGATCGAGCGTCTAAGACTTACGGTTCAAGAATTAGCCTCAGAAACAGTGGTTCTGAACATGCTACCAATAGCTCGCCTCGGAAACATCCAGAGAAGTCCAAGATAGTGTTTTTTAGGCTGGCTGCCACGAGCTGAAACGAATGCAGCCAAGAGCGAGCGTCTGTGACTTACGGTTCAAGAGTTATTCACAGAAACATGGTTCTGAACTTTGCTGCCAGCCGCGAAAGCGAAAATAACCAAGATCGAGCGTCTAGGATTTACTTGTCAATAGCTCGCCTGGGAAACATCCAGAGAAGTCAAAGACAGTGCTTCTATACTAATTGCCAGTCGCTGAGACGAATGCCGCCAAGATCTAGCGTCTATGACTTACGGTTCAAGAATTAGCCTCAGAAAAAGTGGGAAACAGTGCTTCTATACTAATTGCCAGTCGCTGAGACGAATGCCGCCAAGATCTAGCGTCTATGACTTACGGTTCAAGAATTAGCCTCAGAAAAAGTGGGAAACAGTGCTTCTATACTAATTGCCAGGCGCTGAGACGAATGCCGCCAAGATCGAGCGTCTAAGACTTACGGTTCAAGAATTAGCCTCAGAAACAGTGGTTCTGAACATGCTGCCAATAGCTCGCCTGGGAAACATCCAGAGAAGTCCAAGATAGTGTTTTTTAGACTGGCTGCCACGAGCTGAAACGAATGCAGCCAAGAGCGAGCGTCTGTGACTTACGGTTCAAGAGTTATTCACAGAAACATGGTTCTGAACTTTGCTGCCAGCCGCGAAAGCGAAAATAACCAAGATCGAGCGTCTAGGATTTACTTGTCAATAGCTCGCCTGGGAAACATCCAGAGAAGTCAAAGACAGTGCTTCTATACTAATTGCCAGGCGCTGAGACGAATGCCGCCAAGATCTAGCGTCTATGACTTACGGTTCAAGAATTAGCCTCAGAAACAGTGGGAAACAGTGCTTCTATACTAATTGCCAGGCGCTGAGACGAATGCCGCCAAGATCGAGCGTCTAAGACTTACGGTTCAAGAATTAGCCTCAGAAACAGTGGTTCTGAACATGCTACCAATAGCTCGCCTGGGAAACATCCAGAGAAGTCCAAGATAGTGTTTTTTAGACTGGCTGCCACGAGCTGAAACGAATGCAGCCAAGAGCGAGCGTCTGTGACTTACGGTTCAAGAGTTATTCACAGAAACATGGTTCTGAACTTTGCTGCCAGCCGCGAAAGCGAAAATAACCAAGATCGAGCATCTAGGATTTACTTGTCAATAGCTCGCCTGGGAAACATCCAGAGAAGTCAAAGACAGTGCTTCTATGCTAACTGCCAGGCGCTGAGACGAATGCCGCCAAGATCTAGCATCTATGACTTACGGTTCAAGAATTAGCCTCAGAAAAAGTGGTTCTGAACATGCTGCCAATAGCTCGTCTGGGAAACATTCAGAGAAGTCCAAGATAGTGTTTTTTAGACTGGCTGCCACGAGCTGAAACGAATGCAGCCAAGAGCGAGCGTCTGTGACTTAAGGTTCAAGAGTTATTCACAGAAACATGGTTCTGAACTTTGCTGCCAGCCGCGAAAGCGAAAATAACCAAGATCGAGCGTCTAGGATTTACTTGTCAATAGCTCGCCTGGGAAACATCCAGAGAAGTCAAAGACAGTGCTTCTATACTAATTGCCAGGCGCTGAGACGAATGGCGCCAAGATCGAGCGTCTAAGACTTACGGTTCAAGAATTAGCCTCAGAAACAGTGGTTCTGAACATGCTGCCAATAGCTCGCCTGGGAAACATCCAGAGAAGTCCACGATAGTGTTTTTTAGACTGGCTGCCACGAGCTGAAACGAATGCAGCCAAGAGCGAGCGTCTGTGACTTACGGTTCAAGAGTTTTTCACAGAAACATGGTTCTGAACTTTGCTGCCAGCCGCGAAAGCGAAAATAACCAAGATCGAGCGTCTACGATTTACTTGTCAATAGCTCGCCTGGGAAACATCCAGAGAAGTCAAAGACAGTGCTTCTATACTAATTGCCAGGCGCTGAGACGAATGCCGCCAAGATCGAGCGTCTAAGACTTACGGTTCAAGAATTAGCCTCAGAAACAGTGGTTCTGAACATGCTGCCAATAGCTCGCCTCGGAAACATCCAGAGAAGTCCAAGATAGTGTTTTTTAGACTGGCTGCCACGAGCTGAAACGAATGCAGCCAAGAGCGAGCGTCTGTGACTTACGGTTCAAGAGTTATTCACAGAAACATGGTTCTGAACTTTGCTGCCTGCTGCGAAAGCGAAAATAACCAAGATCGAGCGTCTAGGATTTACTTGTCAATAGCTCGCCTGGGAAACATCCAGAGAAGTCAAAGACAGTGCTTCTATACTAATTGCCAGGCGCTGAGACGAATGCCGCCAAGATCTAGCGTCTATGACTTACGGTTCAAGAATTAGCCTCAGAAACAGTGGGAAACAGTGCTTCTATACTAATTGCCAGGCGCTGAGACGAATGCCGCCAAGATCGAGCGTCTATGACTTACGGTTCAAGAGTTAGCCTCAGAAACAGTGGTTCTGAACATGCTGCCAATAGCTCGTCTGGGAAACATCCAGAGAAGTCCAAGATAGTGTTTTTTAGACTGGCTGCCACGAGCTGAAACGAATGCAGCCAAGAGCGAGCGTCTGTGACTTCCGGTTCAAGAGTTATTCACAGAAACATGGTTCTGAACTTTGCTGCCAGCCGCGAAAGCGAAAATAACCAAGATCGAGCGTCTAGGATTTACTTGTCAATAGCTCGCCTGGGAAACATCCAGAGAAGTCAAAGACAGTGCTTCTATACTAATTGCCAGGCGCTGAGACGAATGGCGCCAAGATCGAGCGTCTAAGACTTACGGTTCAAGAATTAGCCTCAGAAACAGTGGTTCTGAACATGCTGCCAATAGCTCGCCTGGGAAACATCCAGAGAAGTCCAAGATAGTGTTTTTTTTAGACTGGCTGCCACGAGCTGAAACGAATGCAGCCAAGAGCGAGCGTCTGTGACTTACGGTTCAAGAGTTATTCACAAAAACATGGTTCTGAACTTTGCTGCCAGCCGCGAAAGCGAAAATAACCAAGATCGAGCGTCTATGACTTACGGTTCAAGAGTTAGCCTCAGAAACAGTGGTTCTGAACATGCTGCCAATAGCTCGTCTGGGAAACATCCAGAGAAGTCCAAGATAGTGTTTTTTAGACTGGCTGCCACGAGCTGAAACGAATGCAGCCAAGAGCGAGCGTCTGTCACTTACGGTTCATGAGTTATTCACAGAAACATGGTTCTGAACTTTGCTGCCAGCCGCGAAAGCGAAAATAACCAAGATCGAGCGTCTAGGATTTACTTGTCAATAGCTCGCCTGGGAAACATCCAGAGAAGTCAAAGACAGTGCTTCTATACTAATTGCCAGGCGCTGAGACGAATGCCGCCAAGATCTAGCGTCTATGACTTACGGTTCAAGAATTAGCCTCAGAAACAGTGGGAAACAGTGCTTCTATACTAATTGCCAGGCGCTGAGACGAATGCCGCCAAGATCGAGCGTCCATGACTTACGGTTCAAGAGTTAGCCTCAGAAACAGTGGTTCTGAACATGCTGCCAATAGCTCGTCTGGGAAACATCCAGAGAAGTCCAAGATAGTGTTTTTTAGACTGGCTGCCACGAGCTGAAACGAATGCAGCCAAGAGCGAGCGTCTGTGACTTACGGTTCAAGAGTTATTCACAGAAACATGGTTCTGAACTTTGCTGCCAGCCGCGAAAGCGAAAATAACCAAGATCGAGCGTCTAGGATTTACTTGTCAATAGCTCGCCTGGGAAACATCCAGAGAAGTCAAAGACAGTGCTTCTATACTAATTGCCAGGCGCTGAGACGAATGGCGCCAAGATCGAGCGTCTAAGACTTACGGTTCAAGAATTAGCCTCAGAAACAGTGGTTCTGAACATGCTGCCAATAGCTCGCCTGGGAAACATCCAGAGAAGTCCAAGATAGTGTTTTTTTTAGACTGGCTGCCACGAGCTGAAACGAATGCAGCCAAGAGCGAGCGTCTGTGACTTACGGTTCAAGAGTTATTCACAGAAACATGGTTCTGAACTTTGCTGCCAGCCGCGAAAGCGAAAATAACCAAGATCGAACGTCTAGGATTTACTTGTCAATAGCTCGCCTGGGAAAAATTCAGAGAAGTCAAAGACAGTGCTTCTATACTAATTGCCAGGCGCTGAGACGAATGCCGCCAAGATCTAGCGTCTATGACTTACGGTTCAAGAATTAGCCTCAGAAACAGTGGTTCTGAACATGCTGCCAATTGCTCGCCTGGGAAACATCCAGAGAAGTCCAAGATAGTGTTTTTTAGACTGGCTGCCACGAGCTGAAACGAATGCAGCCAAGAGCGAGCGTCTGTGACTTACGGTTCAAGAGTTATTCACAGAAACATGGTTCTGAACTTTGCTGCCAGCCGCGAAAGCGAAAATAACCAAGATCGAGCGTCTAGGATTTACTTGTCAATAGCTCGCCTGGGATACATCCAGAGAAGTCAAAGACAGTGCTTCTATACTAATTGCCAGGCGCTGAGACGAATGGCGCCAAGATCGAGCGTCTAAGACTTACGGTTCAAGAATTAGCCTCAGAAACATTGGTTCTGAAAATGCTGCCAATTGCTCGCCTGGGAAACATCCAGAGAAGTACAAGATAGTGTTTTTTTAGACTGGCTGCCACGAGCTGAAACGAATGCAGCCAAGAGCGAGCGTCTGTGACTTACGGTTAAAGAGTTATTCACAGAAACATGGTTCTGAACTTTGCTGCCAGCCGCGAAAGCGAAAATAACCAAGATCGAGCGTCTAGGATTTACTTGTCAATAGCTCGCCTGGGAAACATCCAGAGAAGTCAAAGACAGTGCTTCTACACTAATTGCCAGGCGCTGAGACGAATGCCGCCAAGATCTAGCGTCTATGACTTACGGTTCAAGAATTAGCCTCAGAAACAGTGGGAAACAGTGCTTCTATACTAATTGCCAGGCGCTGAGACGAATGCCGCCAAGATCGAGCGTCTATGACTTACGGTTCAAGAATTAGCCTCAGAAACAGTGGTTCTGAACATGCTGCCAATAGCTCGTCTGGGAAACATCCAGAGAAGTCCAAGATAGTGTTTTTTAGACTGGCTGCCACGAGCTGAAACGAATGCAGCCAAGAGCGAGCGTCTGTGACTTAAGGTTCAAGAGTTATTAACAGAAACATGGTTCTGAACTTTGCTGCCAGCCGCGAAAGCGAAAATAACCAAGATCGAGCGTCTAGGATTTACTTGTCAATAGCTCGCCTGGGAAACATCCAGAGAAGTCAAAGACAGTGCTTCTATACTAATTGCCAGGCGCTGAGACGAATGGCGACAAGATCGAGCGTCTAAGACTTACGGTTCAAGAATTAGCCTCAGAAACAGTGGTTCTGAACATGCTGCCAATAGCTCGCCTGGGAAACATCCAGAGAAGTCCAAGATTGTGTTTTTTAGACTGGCTGCCACGAGCTGAAACGAATGCAGCCAAGAGCGAGCGTCTGTGACTTACGGTTCAAGAGTTATTCACAGAAACATGGTTCTGAACTTTGCTGCCAGCCGCGAAAGCGAAAATAACCAAGATCGAGCGTCTAGGATTTACTTGTCAATAGCTCGCCTGGGAAACATCCAGATAAGTCAAAGACAGTGCTTCTATACTAATTGCCAGGCGCTGAGACGAATGCCGCCAAGATCTAGCGTCTATGACTTACGGTTCAAGAATTAGCCTCAGAAACAGTGGGAAACAGTGCTTCTATACTAATTGCCAGGCGCTGAGACGAATGCCGCCAAGATCGAGCGTCTAAGACTTACGGTTCAAGAATTAGCCTCAGAAACAGTGGTTCTGAACATGCTGCCAATAGCTCGCCTGGGAAATATCCAGAGAAGTCCAAGATAGTGTTTTTTTAGACTGGCTGCCATGAGCTGAAACGAATGCAGCCAAGAGCGAGCGTCTGTGACTTACGGTTCAAGAGATATTCACAGAAACATGGTTCTGAACTTTGCTGCCAGCCGCGAAAGCGAAAATAACCAAGATCGAGCGTCTAGGATTTACTTGTCAATAGCTCGCCTGGGAAACATCCAGAGAAGTCAAAGACAGTGCTTCTATACTAATTGCCAGGCGCTGAGACGAATGCCGCCAAGATCTAGCGTCTATGACTTACGGTTCAAGAATTAGCCTCAGAAACAGTGGGAAACAGTGCTTCTATACTAATTGCCAGGCGCTGAGACGAATGCCGCCAAGATCGAGCGTCTATGACTTACGGTTCAAGAATTAGCCTCAGAAACAGTGGGAAACAGTGCTTCTATACTAATTGCCAGGCGCTGAGACGAATGCCGCCAAGATCGAGCGTCTATGACTTACGGTTCAAGAATTAGCCTCAGAAACAGTGGTTCTGAACATGCTGCCAATAGCTCGCCTGGGAAACATCCAGAGAAGTCCAAGATTGTGTTTTTTAGACTGGCTGCCACGAGCTGAAACGAATGCAGCCAAGAGCGAGCGTCTGTGACTTACGGTTCAAGAGTTATTCACAGAAACATGGTTCTGAACTTTGCTGCCAGCCGCGAAAGCGAAAATAACCAAGATCGAGCGTCTAGGATTTACTTGTCAATAGCTCGCCTGGGAAACATCCAGAGAAGTCAAAGACAGTGCTTCTATACTAATTGCCAGGCGCTGAGACGAATGCCGCCAAGATCTAGCGTCTATGACTTACGGTTCAAGAATTAGCCTCGGAAACAGTGCTTCTATACTAATTGCCAGGCGCTGAGACGAATGCCGCCAAGATCGAGCGTCTATGACTTACGGTTCAAGAATTAGCCATAGAAACAGTGGGAAACAGTGCTTCTATACTAATTGCCAGGCGCTGAGACGAATGCCGCCAAGATCGAGCGTCTATGACTTACGGTTCAAGAATTAGCCTCAGAAACAGTGGTTCTGAACATGCTGCCAATAGCTCGCCTGGGAAACATCCAGAGAAGTCCAAGATTGTGTTTTTTAGACTGGCTGCCACGAGCTGAAACGAATGCAGCCAAGAGCGAGCGTCTGTGACTTACGGTTCAAGAGTTATTCACAGAAACATGGTTCTGAACTTTGCTGCCAGCCGCGAAAGTGAAAATAACCAAGATCGAGCGTCTAGGATTTACTTGTCAATAGCTCGCCTGGGAAACATCCAGATAAGTCAAAGACAGTGCTTCTATACTAATTGCCAGGCGCTGAGACGAATGCCGCCAAGATCTAGCGTCTATGACTTACGGTTCAAGAATTAGCCTCAGAAACAGTGGGAAACAGTGCTTCTATACTAATTGCCAGGCGCTGAGACGAATGCCGCCAAGATCGAGCGTCTATGACTTACGGTTCAAGAATTAGCCTCAGAAACAGTGGTTCTGAACATGCTGGCAATTGCTCGCCTGGGAAACATCCAGAGAAGTCCAAGATAGTGTTTTTTCGACTGGCTGCCACGAGCTGAAACGAATGCAGCCAAGAGCGAGCGTCTGTGACTTACGGTTCAAGAGTTATTCACAGAAACATGGTTCTGAACTTTGCTGCCAGCCGCGAAAGCGAAAATAACCAAGATCGAGCGTCTAGGATTTACTTGTCAATAGCTCGCCTGGGAAACATCCAGAGAAGTCAAAGACAGTGCTTCTATACTAATTGCCAGGCGATGAGACGAATGCCGCCAAGATCGAGCGTCTAAGACTTACGGTTCAAGAATTAGCCTCAGAAACAGTGGTTCTGAACATGCTGCCAATAGCTCGCCTGGGAAACATCCAGAGAAGTCCAAGATAGTGTTTTTTAGACTGGCTGCCACGAGCTGAAACGAATGCAGCCAAGAGCGAGCGTCTGTGACTTACGGTTCAAGAGTTATTCACAGAAACATGGTTCTGAACTTTGCTGCCAGCCGCGAAAGCGAAAATAACCAAGATCGAGCGTCTAGGATTTACTTGTCAATAGCTCGCCTGGGAAACATCCAGAGAAGTCAAAGACAGTGCTTCTATACTAATTGCCAGGCGCTGAGACGAATGCCGCCAAGATCTAGCGTCTATGACTTACGGTTCAAGAATTAGCCTCAGAAACAGTGGGAAACAGTGCTTCTATACTAATTGCCAGGCGCTGAGACGAATGCCGCCAAGATCGAGCGTCTATGACTTACGGTTCAAGAATTAGCCTCAGAAACAGTTTTTCTGAACATGCTGCCAATTGTTCGCCTGGGAAACATCCAGAGAAGTCCAAGATAGTGTTTTTTTAGACTGGCTTCCACGAGCTAAAACGAATGCAGCCAAGAGCGAGCGTCTGTGACTTACGGTTCAAGAGTTATTCACAGAAACATGGTTCTGAACTTTGCTGCCAGCCGCGAAAGCGAAAATAACCAAGATTGAGCGTCTAGGATTTATTTGTCAATAGCTCGCCTGGGAAACATCCAGAGAAGTCAAAGACAGTGCTTCTATACTAATTGCCAGGCGCTGAGACGAATGCCGCCAAGATCTAGCGTCTATGACTTACGGTTCAAGAATTAGCCTCAGAAACAGTGGGAAACAGTGCTTCTATACTAATTGCCAGGCGCTGAGACGAATGCCGCCAAGATCGAGCATCTATGACTTACGGTTCAAGAATTAGCCTCAGAAACAGTGGTTCTGAACATGCTGCCAATAGCTCGCCTGGGAAACATCCAGAGAAGTCCAAGATAGTGTTTTTTTAGACTGGCTGCCACGAGCTGAAACGAATGCAGCCAAGAGCGAGCGTCTGTGACTTACGGTTCAAGAGTTATTCACAGAAACATGGTTCTGAACTTTGCTGCCAGCCGCGAAAGCGAAAATAACCAAGATCGAGCGTCTAGGATTTACTTGTCAATAGCTCGCCTGGGAAACATCCAGAGAAGTCAAAGACAGTGCTTCTATACTAATTGTCAGGCGCTGAGACGAATGCCGCCAAGATCTAGCGTCTATGACTTACAGTTCAAGAATTAGCCTCAGAAACAGTGGGAAACAGTGCTTCTATTCTAATTGCCAGGCGCTGAGACGAATGCCGCCAAGATCTAGCGTCTATGACTTACAGTTCAAGAATTAGCCTCAGAAACAGTGGGAAACAGTGCTTCTATTCTAATTGCCAGGCGCTGAGACGAATGCCGCCAAGATCGAGCGTCTATGACTTACGGTTCAAGAATTAGCCTCAGAAACAGTGGTTCTGAACATGCTGCCAATTGCTCGCCTGGGAAACATCCAGAGAAGTCCAAGATAGTGTTTTTTTAGACTGGCTGCCACGAGCTAAAACGAATGCAGCCAAGAGCGAGCGTCTGTGACTTACGGTTCAAGAGTTATTCACAGAAACATGGTTCTGAACTTTGCTGCCAGCCGCGAAAGCAAAAATAACCAAGATCGAGCGTCTAGGATTTACTTGTCAATAGCTCGCCTGGGAAACATCCAGAGAAGTCAAAGACAGTGCTTCTATACTAATTGCCAGGCGCTGAGACGAATGCCGCCAAGATCTAGCGTCTATGACTTACGGTTCAAGAATTAGCCTCAGAAACAGTGGGAAACAGTGCTTCTATACTAATTGCCAGGCGCTGAGACGAATGCCGCCAAGATCGAGCGTCTATGACTTACGGTTCAAGAATTAGCCTCAGAAACAGTTTTTCTGAACATGCTGCCAATTGTTCGCCTGGGAAACATCCAGAGAAGTCCAAGATAGTGTTTTTTTAGACTGGCTGCCACGAGCTAAAACGAATGCAGCCAAGAGCGAGCGTCTGTGACTTACGGTTCAAGAGTTATTCACAGAAACATGGTTCTGAACTTTGCTGCCAGCCGCGAAAGCGAAAATAACCAAGATCGAGCGTCTAGGATTTACTTGTCAATAGCTCGCCTGGGAAACATCCAGAGAAGTCAAAGACAGTGCTTCTATACTAATTGCCAGGCGCTGAGACGAATGCCGCCAAGATCTAGCGTCTATGACTTACGGTTCAAGAATTAGCCTCAGAAACAGTGGGAAACAGTGCTTCTATACTAATTGCCAGGCGCTGAGACGAATGCCGCCAAGATCGAGCATCTATGACTTACGGTTCAAGAATTAGCCTCAGAAACAGTGGTTCTGAACATGCTGCCAATAGCTCGCCTGGGAAACATCCAGAGAAGTCCAAGATAGTGTTTTTTTAGACTGGCTGCCACGAGCTGAAACGAATGCAGCCAAGAGCGAGCGTCTGTGACTTACGGTTCAAGAGTTATTCACAGAAACATGGTTCTGAACTTTGCTGCCAGCCGCGAAAGCGAAAATAACCAAGATCGAGCGTCTAGGATTTACTTGTCAATAGCTCGCCTGGGAAACATCCAGAGAAGTCAAAGACAGTGCTTCTATACTAATTGTCAGGCGCTGAGACGAATGCCGCCAAGATCTAGCGTCTATGACTTACAGTTCAAGAATTAGCCTCAGAAACAGTGGGAAACAGTGCTTCTATTCTAATTGCCAGGCGCTGAGACGAATGCCGCCAAGATCTAGCGTCTATGACTTACAGTTCAAGAATTAGCCTCAGAAACAGTGGGAAACAGTGCTTCTATTCTAATTGCCAGGCGCTGAGACGAATGCCGCCAAGATCGAGCGTCTATGACTTACGGTTCAAGAATTAGCCTCAGAAACAGTGGTTCTGAACATGCTGCCAATTGCTCGCCTGGGAAACATCCAGAGAAGTCCAAGATAGTGTTTTTTAGACTGGCTGCCACGAGCTGAAACGAATGCAGCCAAGAGCGAGCGTCTGTGACTTACGGTTCAAGAGTTATTCACAGAAACATGGTTCTGAACTTTGCTGCCAGCCGCGAAAGCGAAAATAACCAAGATCGAGCGTCTAGGATTTACTTGTCAATAGCTCGCCTGGGAAACATCCAGAGAAGTCAAAGACAGTGCTTCTATACTAATTGCCAGGCGCTGAGACGAATGCCGCCAAGATCTAGCGTCTATGACTTACGGTTCAAGAATTAGCCTCAGAAACAGTGGGAAACAGTGCTTCTATACTAATTGCCAGGCGCTGAGACGAATGCCGCCAAGATCGAGCGTCTATGACTTACGGTTCAAGAATTAGCCTCAGAAACAGTGGTTCTGAACATGCTGCCAATTGCTCGCCTGGGAAACATCCAGAGAAGTCCAAGATAGTGTTTTTTAGACGGGCTGCCACGAGCTGAATCGAATGCAGCCAAGAGCGAGCGTCTGTGACTTACGGTTCAAGAGTTATTCACAGAAACATGGTTCTGAACTTTGCTGCCAGCCGCGAAAGCGAAAATAACCAAGATCGAGCGTCTAGGATTTACTTGTCAATAGCTCGCCTGGGAAACATCCAGAGAAGTCAAAGACAGTGCTTCTATACTAATTGCCAGGCGCTGAGACGAATGCCGCCAAGATCTAGCGTCTATGACTTACGGTTCAAGAATTAGCCTCAGAAACAGTGGGAAACAGTGCTTATATACTAATTGCCAGGCGCTGAGACGAATGCCGCCAAGATCGAGCGTCTATGACTTACGGTTCAAGAGTTATTCACAGAAACATGGTTCTGAACTTTGCTGCCAGCCGCGAAAGCGAAAATAACCAAGATCGAGCGTCTAGGATTTACTTGTCAATAGCTCGCCTGGGATACATCCAGAGAAGTCAAAGACAGTGCTTCTATACTAATTGCCAGGCGCTGAGACGAATGGCGCCAAGATCGAGCGTCTAAGACTTACGGTTCAAGAATTAGCCTCAGAAACAGTGGTTCTGAAAATGCTGCCAATTGCTCGCCTGGGAAACATCCAGAGAAGTCCAAGATAGTGTTTTTTTAGACTGGCTGCCACGAGCTGAAACGAATGCAGCCAAGAGCGAGCGTCTGTGACTTACGGTTCAAGAGTTATTCACAGAAACATGGTTCTGAACTTTGCTGCCAGCCGCGAAAGCGAAAATAACCAAGATCGAGCGTCTAGGATTTACTTGTCAATAGCTCGCCTGGGAAACATCCAGAGAAGTCAAAGACAGTGCTTCCATACTAATTGCCAGGCGCTGAGACGAATGCCGCCAAGATCTAGCGTCTATGACTTACGGTTCAAGAATTAGCCTCAGAAACAGTGGGAAACAGTGCTTCTATACTAATTGCCAGGCGCTGAGACGAATGCCGCCAAGATCGAGCGTCTATGACTTACGGTTCAAGAATTAGCCTCAGAAACAGTGGTTCTGAACATGCTGCCAATTGCTCGCCTGGGAAACATCCAGAGAAGTCCAAGATAGTGTTATTTAGACTGGCTGCCACGAGCTGAAACGAATGCAGCCAAGAGCGAGCGTCTGTGACTTACGGTTCAAGAGTTATTCACAGAAACATGGTTCTGAACTTTGCTGCCAGCCGCGAAAGCGAAAATAACCAAGATCGAGCGTCTAGGATTTACTTGTCAATAGCTCGCCTGGGAAACATCCAGAGAAGTCAAAGACAGTGCTTCTATACTAATTGCCAGGCGCTGAGACGAATGCCGTCAAGATCGAGCGTCTAAGACTTACGGTTCAAGAATTAGCCTCAGAAACAGTGGTTCTGAACATGCTGCCAATAGCTCGCCTGGGAAACATCCAGAGAAGTCCAAGATAGTGTTTTTTAGACTGGCTGCCACGAGCTGAAACGAATGCAGCCAAGAGCGAGCGTCTGTGACTTACGGTTCAAGAGTTATTCACAGAAACATGGTTCTGAACTTTGCTGCCAGCCGCGAAAGCGAAAATAACCAAGATCGAGCGTCTAGGATTTACTTGTCAATAGCTCGCCTGGGAAACATCCAGAGAAGTCAAAGACAGTGCTTCTATACTAATTGCCAGGCGCTGAGACGAATGCCGCCAAGATCTAGCGTCTATGACTTACGGTTCAAGAATTAGCCTCAGAAACAGTGGGAAACAGTGCTTCTATACTAATTGCCAGGCGCTGAGACGAATGCCGCCAAGATCGAGCGTCTATGACTTACGGTTCAAGAGTTATTCACAGAAACATGGTTCTGAACTTTGCTGCCAGCCGCGAAAGCGAAAATAACCAAGATCGAGCGTCTAGGATTTACTTGTCAATAGCTCGCCTGGGATACATCCAGAGAAGTCAAATACAGTGCTTCTACACTAATTGCCAGGCGCTGAGACGAATGGCGCCAAGATCGAGCGTCTAAGACTTACGGTTCAAGAATTAGCCTCAGAAACAGTGGTTCTGAACATGCTGCCAATTGCTCGCCTGGGAAACATCCAGAGAAGTCCAAGATAGTGTTTTTTTAGACTGGCTGCCACGAGCTGAAACGAATGCAGCCAAGAGCGAGCGTCTGTGACTTACGGTTCAAGAGTTATTCACAGAAACATGGTTCTGTACTTTGCTGCCAGCCGCGAAAGCGAAAATAACCAAGATCGAGCGTCTAGGATTTACTTGTCAATAGCTCGCCTGGGAAACATCCAGAGAAGTCAAAGACAGTGCTTCTATACTAATTGCCAGGCGCTGAGACGAATGCCGCCAAGATCTAGCGTCTATGACTTACGGTTCAAGAATTAGCCTCAGAAACAGTGGGAAACAGTGCTTCTATACTAATTGCCAGGCGCTGAGACGAATGCCGCCAAGATCGAGCGTCTATGACTTACGGTTCAAGAATTAGCCTCAGAAACAGTGGTTCTGAACATGCTGCCAATAGCTCGCCTGGGAAACATCCAGAGAAGTCCAAGATTGTGTTTTTTAGACTGGCTGCCACGAGCTGAAACGAATGCAGCCAAGAGCGAGCGTCTGTGACTTACGGTTCAAGAGTTATTCACAGAAACATGGTTCTGAACTTTGCTGCCAGCCGCGAAAGCGAAAATAACCAAGATCGAGCGTCTAGGATTTACTTGTCAATAGCTCGCCTGGGAAACATCCAGAGAAGTCAAAGACAGTGCTTCTATACTAATTGCCAGGCGCTGAGACGAATGCCGCCAAGATCTAGCGTCTATGACTTACGGTTCAAGAATTAGCCTCAGAAACAGTGGGAAACAGTGCTTCTATACTAATTGCCAGGCGCTGAGACGAATGCCGCCAAGATCGAGCGTCTATGACTTACGGTTCAAGAATTAGCCTCAGAAACAGTGGTTCTGAACATGCTGCCAATTGCTCGCCTGGGAAACATCCAGAGAAGTCCAAGATAGTGTTTTTTAGACTGGCTGCCACGAGCTGAAACGAATGCAGCCAAGAGCGAGCGTCTGTGACTTACGGTTCAAGAGTTATTCACAGAAACATGGTTCTGAACTTTGCTGCCAGCCGCGAAAGCGAAAATAACCAAGATCGAGCGTCTAGGATTTACTTGTCAATAGCTCGCCTGGGAAACATCCAGAGAAGTCAAAGACAGTGCTTCTATACTAATTGCCAGGCGCTGAGACGAATGCCGCCAAGATCGAGCGTCTAAGACTTACGGTTCAAGAATTAGCCTCAGAAACAGTGGTTCTGAACATGCTGCCAATAGCTCGCCTGGGAAACATCCAGAGAAGTCCAAGATAGTGTTTTTTAGACTGGCTGCCACGAGCTGAAACGAATGCAGCCAAGAGCGAGCGTCTGTGACTTACGGTTCAAGAGTTATTCACAGAAACATGGTTCTGAACTTTGCTGCCAGCCGCGAAAGCGAAAATAACCAAGATCGAGCGTCTAGGATTTACTTGTCAATAGCTCGCCTGGGAAACATCCAGAGAAGTCAAAGACAGTGCTTCTATACTAATTGCCAGGCGCTGAGACGAATGCCGCCAAGATCTAGCGTCTATGACTTACGGTTCAAGAATTAGCCTCAGAAACAGTGGGAAACAGTGCTTCTATACTAATTGCCAGGCGCTGAGACGAATGCCGCCAAGATCGAGCGTCTATGACTTACGGTTCAAGAGTTATTCACAGAAACATGGTTCTGAACTTTGCTGCCAGCCGCGAAAGCGAAAATAACCAAGATCGAGCGTCTAGGATTTACTTGTCAATAGCTCGCCTGGGAAACATCCAGAGAAGTCAAAGACAGTGCTTCTATACTAATTGCCAGGCGCTGAGACGAATGCCGCCAAGATCTAGCGTCTATGACTTACGGTTCAAGAATTAGCCTCAGAAACAGTGGGAAACAGTGCTTCTATACTAATTGCCAGGCGCTGAGACGAATGCCGCCAAGATCGAGCGTCTATGACTTACGGTTCAAGAGTTATTCACAGAAACATGGTTCTGAACTTTGCTGCCAGCCGCGAAAGCGAAAATAACCAAGATCGAGCGTCTAGGATTTACTTGTCAATAGCTCGCCTGGGATACATCCAGAGAAGTCAAATACAGTGCTTCTATACTAATTGCCAGGCGCTGAGACGAATGGCGCCAAGATCGAGCGTCTAAGACTTACGGTTCAAGAATTAGCCTCAGAAACAGTGGTTCTGAACATGCTGCCAATTGCTCGCCTGGGAAACATCCAGAGAAGTCCAAGATAGTGTTTTTTTAGACTGGCTGCCACGAGCTGAAACAAATGCAGCCAAGAGCGAGCGTCTGTGACTTACGGTTCAAGAGTTATTCACAGAAACATGGTTCTGAACTTTGCTGCCAGCCGCGAAAGCGAAAATAACCAAGATCGAGCGTCTAGGATTTACTTGTCAATAGCTCGCCTGGGAAACATCCAGAGAAGTCAAAGACAGTGCTTCTATACTAATTGCCAGGCGCTGAGACGAATGCCGCCAAGATCTAGCGTCTATGACTTACGGTTCAAGAATTAGCCTCAGAAACAGTGGGAAACAGTGCTTCTATACTAATTGCCAGGCGCTGAGACGAATGCCGCCAAGATCGAGCGTCTATGACTTACGGTTCAAGAATTAGCCTCAGAAACAGTGGTTCTGAACATGCTGCCAATAGCTCGTCTGGGAAACATCCAGAGAAGTCCAAGATAGTGTTTTTTAGATGGGCTGCCACGAGCTGAAACAAATGCAGCCAAGAGCGAGCGTCTGTGACTTAAGGTTCAAGAGTTATTAACAGAAACATGGTTCTGAACTTTGCTGCCAGCCGCGAAAGCGAAAATAACCAAGATCGAGCGTCTAGGATTTACTTGTCAATAGCTCGCCTGGGAAACATCCAGAGAAGTCAAAGACAGTGCTTCTATACTAATTGCCAGGCGCTGAGACGAATGCCGCCAAGATCTAGCGTCTATGACTTACGGTTCAAGAATTAGCCTCAGAAACAGTGGGAAACAGTGCTTCTATACTAATTGCCAGGCGCTGAGACGAATGACGCCAAGATCGAGCGTCTATGACTTACGGTTCAAGAGTTATTCACAGAAACATGGTTCTGAACTTTGCTGCCAGCCGCGAAAGCGAAAATAACCAAGATCGAGCGTCTAGGATTTACTTGTCAATAGCTCGCCTGGGATACATCCAGAGAAGTCAAATACAGTGCTTCTATACTAATTGCCAGGCGCTGAGACGAATGGCGCCAAGATCGAGCGTCTAAGACTTACGGTTCAAGAATTAGCCTCAGAAACAGTGGTTCTGAACATGCTGCCAATTGCTCGCCTGGGAAACATCCAGAGAAGTCCAAGATAGTGTTTTTTTAGACTGGCTGCCACGAGCTGAAACAAATGCAGCCAAGAGCGAGCGTCTGTGACTTACGGTTCAAGAGTTATTCACAGAAACATGGTTCTGAACTTTGCTGCCAGCCGCGAAAGCGAAAATAACCAAGATCGAGCGTCTAGGATTTACTTGTCAATAGCTCGCCTGGGATACATCCAGAGAAGTCAAAGACAGTGCTTCTATACTAATTGCCAGGCGCTGAGACGAATGCCGCCAAGATCGAGCGTCTAAGACTTACGGTTCAAGAATTAGCCTCAGAAACAGTGGTTCTGAACATGCTGCCAATAGCTCGCCTGGGAAACATCCAGAGAAGTCCAAGATAGTGTTTTTTAGACTGGCTGCCACGAGCTGAAACGAATGCAGCCAAGAGCGAGCGTCTGTGACTTACGGTTCAAGAGTTATTCACAGAAACATGGTTCTGAACTTTGCTGCCAGCCGCGAAAGCGAAAATAACCAAGATCGAGCGTCTAGGATTTACTTGTCAATAGCTCGCCTGGGAAACATCCAGAGAAGTCAAAGACAGTGCTTCTATACTAATTGCCAGGCGCTGAGACGAATGCCGCCAAGATCTAGCGTCTATGACTTACGGTTCAAGAATTAGCCTCAGAAACAGTGGGAAACAGTGCTTCTATACTAATTGCCAGGCGCTGAGACGAATGCCGCCAAGATCGAGCGTCTATGACTTACGGTTCAAGAATTAGCCTCAGAAACAGTGGTTCTGAACATGCTGCCAATAGCTCGCCTGGGAAACATCCAGAGAAGTCCAAGATTGTGTTTTTTAGACTGGCTGCCACGAGCTGAAACGAATGCAGCCAAGAGCGAGCGTCTGTGACTTACGGTTCAAGAGTTATTCACAGAAACATGGTTCTGAACTTTGCTGCCAGCCGCGAAAGCGAAAATAACCAAGATCGAGCGTCTAGGATTTACTTGTCAATAGCTCGCCTGGGAAACATCCAGAGAAGTCAAAGACAGTGCTTCTATACTAATTGCCAGGTGCTGAGACGAATGCCGCCAAGATCTAGCGTCTATGACTTACGGTTCAAGAATTAGCCTCAGAAACAGTACTTCTATACTAATTGCCAGGCGCTGAGACGAATGCCGCCAAAATCGAGCGTCTATGACTTACGGTTCAAGAATTAGCCTCAGAAACCGTGTTTCTGAACATGCTGCCAATAGCTCGCCTGGGAAACATCCAGAGAAGTCCAATATTGTGTTTTTTAGACTGGCTGCCACGAGCTGAAACGAATGCAGCCAAGAGTGAGCGTCTGTGACTTACGGTTCAAGAGTTATTCACAGAAACATGGTTCTGAACTTTGCTGCCAGCCGCGAAAGCGAAAATAACCAAGATCGAGCGTCTAGGATTTACTTGTCAATAGCTCGCCTGGGAAACATCCAGAGAAGTCAAAGACAGTGCTTCTATACTAATTGCCAGGCGCTGAGACGAATGCCGCCAAGATCGAGCGTCTAAGACTTACGGTTCAAGAATTAGCCTCAGAAACAGTGGTTCTAAACATGCTGCCAATAGCTCCGCTGGGAAACATCCAGAGAAGTCAAAGACAGTGCTTCTATACTAATTGCCAGGCGCTGAGACGAATGCCGCCAAGATCGAGCGTCTAAGACTTACGGTTCAAGAATTAGCCTCAGAAACAGTGGTTCTGAACATGCTGCCAATAGCTCGCCTGGGAAATATCCAGAGAAGTCCAAGATTGTGTTTTTTAGACTGGCTGCCACGAGCTGAAACGAATGCAGCCAAGAGCGAGCGTCTGTGACTTACGGTTCAAGAGTTATTCACAGAAACATGGTTCTGAACTTTGCTGCCAGCCGCGAAAGCGAAAATAACCAAGATCGAGCGTCTAGGATTTACTTGTCAATAGCTCGCCTGGGAAACATCCAGAGAAGTCAAAGACAGTGCTTCTATACTAATTGCCAGGCGCTGAGACGAATGCCGCCAAGATCTAGCGTCTATGACTTACGGTTCAAGAATTAGCCTCAGAAACAGTGGGAAACAGTGCTTCTATACTAATTGCCAGGCGCTGAGACGAATGCCGCCAAGATCGAGCGTCTATGACTTACGGTTCAAGAATTAGCCTCAGAAACCGTGGTTCTGAACATGCTGCCAATAGCTCGGCTGGGAAACATCCAGAGAAGTCCAAGATTGTGTTTTTTAGACTGGCTGCCACGAGTTGAAACGAATGCAGCCAAGAGCGAGCGTCTGTGACTTACGGTTAAAGAGTTATTCACAGAAACATGGTTCTGAACATTGCTGCCAGCCGCGAAAGCGAAAATAACCAAGATCGAGCGTCTAGGATATACTTGTCAATAGCTCGCCTGGGAAACATCCAGAGAAGTCAAAGACAGTGCTTCCATACTAATTGCCAGGCGCTGAGACGAATGCCGCCAAGATCGAGCGTCTAAGACTTACGGTTCAAGAATTAGCCTCAGAAACAGTGGTTCTGAACATGCTGCCAATAGCTCGCCTGGGAAACATCCAGAGAAGTCCAAGATTGTGTTTTTTAAACTGGCTGCCACGAGTTGGAGCGAATGCAGCCAAGAGCGAGCGTCTGTGACTTACGGTTCAAGAGTTATTCACAGAAACATGGTTCTGAACTTTGCTGCCAGCCGCGAAAGCGAAAATAACCAAGATCGAGCGTCTAGGATTTACTTGTCAATAGCTCGCCTGGGAAACATCCAGAGAAGTCAAAGACAGTGCTTCTATACTAATTGCCAGGCGCTGAGACGAATGCCGCCAAGATCTAGCGTCTATGACTTATGGTTCAAGAATTAGCCTCAGAAACAGTGGGAAACAGTGCTTCTATACTAATTGCCAGGCGCTGAGACGAATGCCGCCAAGATCGAGCGTCTATGACTTACGGTTCAAGAATTAGCCTCAGAAACAGTGGTTCTGAACATGCTACCAATAGCTCGCCTGGGAAACATCCAGAGAAGTCCAAGATAGTGTTTTTTAGACTGGCTGCCACGAGCTGAAACGAATGCAGCCAAGAGCGAGCGTCTGTGACTTACGGTTCAAGAGTTATTCACAGAAACATGGTTCTGAACTTTGCTGCCAGCCGCGAAAGCGAAAATAACCAAGATCGAGCGTCTAGGATTTACTTGTCAATAGCTCGCCTGGGAAACATCCAGAGAAGTCAAAGACAGTGCTTCTATACTAATTGCCAGGCGCTGAGACGAATGCCGCCAAGATCGAGCGTCTAAGACTTACGGTTCAAGAATTAGCCTCAGAAACAGTGGTTCTGAACATGCTGCCAATTGCTCGCCTGGGAAACATCCAGAGAAGTCCAAGATAGTGTTTTTTTAGACTGGCTGCCACGAGCTGAAACAAATGCAGCCAAGAGCGAGCGTCTGTGACTTACGGTTCAAGAGTTATTCACAGAAACATGGTTCTGAACTTTGCTGCCAGCCGCGAAAGCGAAAATAACCAAGATCGAGCGTCTAGGATTTACTTGTCAATAGCTCGCCTGGGAAACATCCAGAGAAGTCAAAGACAGTGCTTCTATACTAATTGCCAGGCGCTGAGACGAATGCCGCCAAGATCTAGCGTCTATGACTTACGGTTCAAGAATTAGCCTCAGAAACAGTGGGAAACAGTGCTTCTATACTAATTGCCAGGCGCTGAGACGAATGCCGCCAAGATCGAGCGTCTATGACTTACGGTTCAAGAATTAGCCTCAGAAACAGTGGTTCTGAACATGCTGCCAATAGCTCGTCTGGGAAACATCCAGAGAAGTCCAAGATAGTGTTTTTTAGATGGGCTGCCACGAGCTGAAACAAATGCAGCCAAGAGCGAGCGTCTGTGACTTAAGGTTCAAGAGTTATTAACAGAAACATGGTTCTGAACTTTGCTGCCAGCCGCGAAAGCGAAAATAACCAAGATCGAGCGTCTAGGATTTACTTGTCAATAGCTCGCCTGGGAAACATCCAGAGAAGTCAAAGACAGTGCTTCTATACTAATTGCCAGGCGCTGAGACGAATGCCGCCAAGATCTAGCGTCTATGACTTACGGTTCAAGAATTAGCCTCAGAAACAGTGGGAAACAGTGCTTCTATACTAATTGCCAGGCGCTGAGACGAATGACGCCAAGATCGAGCGTCTATGACTTACGGTTCAAGAGTTATTCACAGAAACATGGTTCTGAACTTTGCTGCCAGCCGCGAAAGCGAAAATAACCAAGATCGAGCGTCTAGGATTTACTTGTCAATAGCTCGCCTGGGATACATCCAGAGAAGTCAAATACAGTGCTTCTATACTAATTGCCAGGCGCTGAGACGAATGGCGCCAAGATCGAGCGTCTAAGACTTACGGTTCAAGAATTAGCCTCAGAAACAGTGGTTCTGAACATGCTGCCAATTGCTCGCCTGGGAAACATCCAGAGAAGTCCAAGATAGTGTTTTTTTAGACTGGCTGCCACGAGCTGAAACAAATGCAGCCAAGAGCGAGCGTCTGTGACTTACGGTTCAAGAGTTATTCACAGAAACATGGTTCTGAACTTTGCTGCCAGCCGCGAAAGCGAAAATAACCAAGATCGAGCGTCTAGGATTTACTTGTCAATAGCTCGCCTGGGATACATCCAGAGAAGTCAAAGACAGTGCTTCTATACTAATTGCCAGGCGCTGAGACGAATGCCGCCAAGATCGAGCGTCTAAGACTTACGGTTCAAGAATTAGCCTCAGAAACAGTGGTTCTGAACATGCTGCCAATAGCTCGCCTGGGAAACATCCAGAGAAGTCCAAGATAGTGTTTTTTAGACTGGCTGCCACGAGCTGAAACGAATGCAGCCAAGAGCGAGCGTCTGTGACTTACGGTTCAAGAGTTATTCACAGAAACATGGTTCTGAACTTTGCTGCCAGCCGCGAAAGCGAAAATAACCAAGATCGAGCGTCTAGGATTTACTTGTCAATAGCTCGCCTGGGAAACATCCAGAGAAGTCAAAGACAGTGCTTCTATACTAATTGCCAGGCGCTGAGACGAATGCCGCCAAGATCTAGCGTCTATGACTTACGGTTCAAGAATTAGCCTCAGAAACAGTGGGAAACAGTGCTTCTATACTAATTGCCAGGCGCTGAGACGAATGCCGCCAAGATCGAGCGTCTATGACTTACGGTTCAAGAATTAGCCTCAGAAACAGTGGTTCTGAACATGCTGCCAATAGCTCGCCTGGGAAACATCCAGAGAAGTCCAAGATTGTGTTTTTTAGACTGGCTGCCACGAGCTGAAACGAATGCAGCCAAGAGCGAGCGTCTGTGACTTACGGTTCAAGAGTTATTCACAGAAACATGGTTCTGAACTTTGCTGCCAGCCGCGAAAGCGAAAATAACCAAGATCGAGCGTCTAGGATTTACTTGTCAATAGCTCGCCTGGGAAACATCCAGAGAAGTCAAAGACAGTGCTTCTATACTAATTGCCAGGTGCTGAGACGAATGCCGCCAAGATCTAGCGTCTATGACTTACGGTTCAAGAATTAGCCTCAGAAACAGTACTTCTATACTAATTGCCAGGCGCTGAGACGAATGCCGCCAAAATCGAGCGTCTATGACTTACGGTTCAAGAATTAGCCTCAGAAACCGTGTTTCTGAACATGCTGCCAATAGCTCGCCTGGGAAACATCCAGAGAAGTCCAATATTGTGTTTTTTAGACTGGCTGCCACGAGCTGAAACGAATGCAGCCAAGAGTGAGCGTCTGTGACTTACGGTTCAAGAGTTATTCACAGAAACATGGTTCTGAACTTTGCTGCCAGCCGCGAAAGCGAAAATAACCAAGATCGAGCGTCTAGGATTTACTTGTCAATAGCTCGCCTGGGAAACATCCAGAGAAGTCAAAGACAGTGCTTCTATACTAATTGCCAGGCGCTGAGACGAATGCCGCCAAGATCGAGCGTCTAAGACTTACGGTTCAAGAATTAGCCTCAGAAACAGTGGTTCTAAACATGCTGCCAATAGCTCCGCTGGGAAACATCCAGAGAAGTCAAAGACAGTGCTTCTATACTAATTGCCAGGCGCTGAGACGAATGCCGCCAAGATCGAGCGTCTAAGACTTACGGTTCAAGAATTAGCCTCAGAAACAGTGGTTCTGAACATGCTGCCAATAGCTCGCCTGGGAAATATCCAGAGAAGTCCAAGATAGTGTTTTTTAGACTGGCTGCCACGAGCTGAAACGAATGCAGCCAAGAGCGAGCGTCTGTGACTTACGGTTCAAGAGTTATTCACAGAAACATGGTTCTGAACTTTGCTGCCAGCCGCGAAAGCGAAAATAACCAAGATCGAGCGTCTAGGATTTACTTGTCAATAGCTCGCCTGGGAAACATCCAGAGAAGTCAAAGACAGTGCTTCTATACTAATTGCCAGGCGCTGAGACGAATGCCGCCAAGATCTAGCGTCTATGACTTACGGTTCAAGAATTAGCCTCAGAAACAGTGGGAAACAGTGCTTCTATACTAATTGCCAGGCGCTGAGACGAATGCCGCCAAGATCGAGCGTCTATGACTTACGGTTCAAGAATTAGCCTCAGAAACCGTGGTTCTGAACATGCTGCCAATAGCTCGGCTGGGAAACATCCAGAGAAGTCCAAGATTGTGTTTTTTAGACTGGCTGCCACGAGTTGAAACGAATGCAGCCAAGAGCGAGCGTCTGTGACTTACGGTTAAAGAGTTATTCACAGAAACATGGTTCTGAACATTGCTGCCAGCCGCGAAAGCGAAAATAACCAAGATCGAGCGTCTAGGATATACTTGTCAATAGCTCGCCTGGGAAACATCCAGAGAAGTCAAAGACAGTGCTTCCATACTAATTGCCAGGCGCTGAGACGAATGCCGCCAAGATCGAGCGTCTAAGACTTACGGTTCAAGAATTAGCCTCAGAAACAGTGGTTCTGAACATGCTGCCAATAGCTCGCCTGGGAAACATCCAGAGAAGTCCAAGATTGTGTTTTTTAAACTGGCTGCCACGAGTTGGAGCGAATGCAGCCAAGAGCGAGCGTCTGTGACTTACGGTTCAAGAGTTATTCACAGAAACATGGTTCTGAACTTTGCTGCCAGCCGCGAAAGCGAAAATAACCAAGATCGAGCGTCTAGGATTTACTTGTCAATAGCTCGCCTGGGAAACATCCAGAGAAGTCAAAGACAGTGCTTCTATACTAATTGCCAGGCGCTGAGACGAATGCCGCCAAGATCTAGCGTCTATGACTTATGGTTCAAGAATTAGCCTCAGAAACAGTGGGAAACAGTGCTTCTATACTAATTGCCAGGCGCTGAGACGAATGCCGCCAAGATCGAGCGTCTATGACTTACGGTTCAAGAATTAGCCTCAGAAACAGTGGTTCTGAACATGCTGCCAATAGCTCGCCTGGGAAACATCCAGAGAAGTCCAAGATAGTGTTTTTTAGACTGGCTGCCACGAGCTGAAACGAATGCAGCCAAGAGCGAGCGTCTGTGACTTACGGTTCAAGAGTTATTCACAGAAACATGGTTCTGAACTTTGCTGCCAGCCGCGAAAGCGAAAATAACCAAGATCGAGCGTCTAGGATTTACTTGTCAATAGCTCGCCTGGGAAACATCCAGAGAAGTCAAAGACAGTGCTTCTATACTAATTGCCAGGCGCTGAGACGAATGCCGCCAAGATCGAGCGTCTAAGACTTACGGTTCAAGAATTAGCCTCAGAAACAGTGCGAAACAGTGCTTCTATACTAATTGCCAGGCGCTGAGACGAATGCCGCCAAGATCGAGCGTCTATGACTTACGGTTCAAGAATTAGCCTCAGAAACAGTGGTTCTGAACATGCTGCCAATAGCTCGCCTGGGAAACATCCAGAGAAGTCCAAGATAGTGTTTTTTAGACTGGCTGCCACGAGCTGAAACGAATGCAGCCAAGAGCGAGCGTCTGTGACTTACGGTTCAAGAGTTATTCACAGAAACATGGTTCTGAACTTTGCTGCCAGCCGCGAAAGCGAAAATAACCAAGATCGAGCGTCTAGGATTTACTTGTCAATAGCTCGCCTGGGAAACATCCAGAGAAGTCAAAGACAGTGCTTCTATACTAATTGCCAGGCGCTGAGACGAATGCCGCCAAGATCGAGCGTCTAAGACTTACGGTTCAAGAATTAGCCTCAGAAACAGTGGTTCTGAACATGCTGCCAATAGCTCGCCTGGGAAACATCCAGAGAAGTCCAAGATAGTGTTTTTTAGACTGGCTGCCACGAGCTGAAACGAATGCAGCCAAGAGCGAGCGTCTGTGACTTACGGTTCAAGAGTTATTCACAGAAACATGGTTCTGAACTTTGCTGCCAGCCGCGAAAGCGAAAATAACCAAGATCGAGCGTCTAGGATTTACTTGTCAATTGCTCGCCTGGGAAACATCCAGAGAAGTCAAAAACAGTGCTTCTATACTAATTGCCAGGCGCTGAGACGAATGCCGCCAAGATCTAGCGTCTATGACTTACGGTTCAAGAATTAGCCTCAGAAACAGTGGGAAACAGTGCTTCTATACTAATTGCCAGGCGCTGAGACGAATGCCGCCAAGATCGAGCGTCTATGACTTACGGTTCAAGAATTAGCCTCAGAAACCGTGGTTCTGAACATGCTGCCAATAGCTCGTCTGGGAAACATCCAGAGAAGTCCAAGATTGTGTTTTTTAGACTGGCTGCCACGAGCTGAAACAAATGCAGCCAAGAGCGAGCGTCTGTGACTTACGGTTCAAGAGTTATTCACAGAAACATGGTTCTGAACTTTGCTGCCAGCCGCGAAAGCGAAAATAACCAAGATCGAGCGTCTAGGATTTACTTGTCAATAGCTCGCCTGGGAAACATCCAGAGAAGTCAAAGACAGTGCTTCTATACTAATTGCCAGGCGCTGAGACGAATGCCGCCAAGATCTAGCGTCTATGACTTACGGTTCAAGAATTAGCCTCAGAAACAGTGGGAAACAGTGCTTCTATACTAATTGCCAGGCGCTGAGACGAATGCCGCCAAGATCGAGCGTCTATGACTTACGGTTCAAGAATTAGCCTCAGAAACAGTGGTTCTGAACATGCTGCCAATAGCTCGTCTGGGAAACATCCAGAGAAGTCCAAGATAGTGTTTTTTAGACTGGCTGCCACGAGCTGAAACAAATGCAGCCAAGAGCGAGCGTCTGTGACTTAAGGTTCAAGAGTTATTAACAGAAACATGGTTCTGAACTTTGCTGCCAGCCGCGAAAGCGAAAATAACCAAGATCGAGCGTCTAGGATTTACTTGTCAATAGCTCGCCTGGGAAACATCCAGAGAAGTCAAAGACAGTGCTTCTATACTAATTGCCAGGCGCTGAGACGAATGCCGCCAAGATCGAGCGTCTATGACTTACGGTTCAAGAATTAGCCTCAGAAACAGTGGTTCTGAACATGCTGCCAATAGCTCGCCTGGGAAACATCCAGAGAAGTCCAAGATAGTGTTTTTTAGACTGGCTGCCACGAGCTGAAACGAATGCAGCCAAGAGCGAGCGTCTGTGACTTACGGTTCAAGAGTTATTCACAGAAACATGGTTCTGAACTTTGCTGCCAGCCGCGAAAGCGAAAATAACCAAGATCGAGCGTCTAGGATTTACTTGTCAATAGCTCGCCTGGGAAACATCCAGAGAAGTCAAAGACAGTGCTTCTATACTAATTGCCAGGCGCTGAGACGAATGCCGCCAAGATCTAGCGTCTATGACTTACGGTTCAAGAATTAGCCTCAGAAACAGTGGGAAACAGTGCTTCTATACTAATTGCCAGGCGCTGAGACGAATGCCGCCAAGATCGAGCGTCTATGACTTACGGTTCAAGAATTAGCCTCAGAAACAGTGGTTCTGAACATGCTGCCAATTGCTCGCCTGGGAAACATCCAGAGAAGTCCAAGATAGTGTTTTTTAGACTGGCTGCCACGAGCTGAAACGAATGCAGCCAAGAGCGAGCGTCTGTGACTTACGGTTCAAGAGTTATTCAAAGAAACATGGTTCTGAACTTTGCTGCCAGCCGCGAAAGCGAAAATAACCAAGATCGAGCGTCTAGGATTTACTTGTCAATAGCTCGCCTGGGAAACATCCAGAGAAGTCAAAGACAGTGCTTCTATACTAATTGCCAGGCGCTGAGACGAATGCCGCCAAGATCTAGCGTCTATGACTTACGGTTCAAGAATAAGCCTCAGAAACAGTGGGAAACAGTGCTTCTATACTAATTGCCAGGCGCTGAGACGAATGCCGCCAAGATCGAGCGTCTATGACTTACGGTTCAAGAATTAGCCTCAGAAACAGTGGTTCTGAACATGCTGCCAATAGCTCGCCTGGGAAACATCCAGAGAAGTCCAAGATTGTGTTTTTTAGACTGGCTGCCACGAGCTGAAACGAATGCAGCCAAGAGCGAGCGTCTGTGACTTACGGTTCAAGAGTTATTCACAGAAACATGGTTCTGAACTTTGCTGCCAGCCGCAAAAGCGAAAATAACCAAGATCGAGCGTCTAGGATTTACTTGTCAATAGCTCGCCTGGGAAACATCCAGAGAAGTCAAAGACAGTGCTTCTATACTAATTGCCAGGCGCTGAGACGAATGCCGCCAAGATCGAGCGTCTAAGACTTACGGTTCAAGAATTAGCCTCAGAAACAGTGGTTCTGAACATGCTGCCAATAGCTCGCCTGGGAAACATCCAGAGAAGTCCAAGATAGTGTTTTTTAGACTGGCTGCCACGAGCTGAAACGAATGCAGCCAAGAGCGAGCGTCTGTGACTTACGGTTCAAGAGTTATTCACAGAAACATGGTTCTGAACTTTGCTGCCAGCCGCGAAAGCGAAAATAACCAAGATCGAGCGTCTAGGATTTACTTGTCAATAGCTCGCCTGGGAAACATCCAGAGAAGTCAAAGACAGTGCTTCTATACTAATTGCCAGGCGCTGAGACGAATGCCGCCAAGATCGAGCGTCTAAGACTTACGGTTCAAGAATTAGCCTCAGAAACAGTGGTTCTGAACATGCTGCCAATAGCTCGCCTGGGAAACATCCAGAGAAGTCCAAGATAGTGTTTTTTAGACTGGCTGCCACGAGCTGAAACGAATGCAGCCAAGAGCGAGCGTCTGTGACTTACGGTTCAAGAGTTATTCACAGAAACATGGTTCTGAACTTTGCTGCCAGCCGCGAAAGCGAAAATAACCAAGATCGAGCGTCTAGGATTTACTTGTCAATAGCTCGCCTGGGAAACATCCAGAGAAGTCAAAGACAGTGCTTCTATACTAATTGCCAGGCGCTGAGACGAATGCCGCCAAGATCTAGCGTCTATGACTTACGGTTCAAGAATTAGCCTCAGAAACAGTGGTTCTGAACATGCTGCCAATTGCTCGCCTGGGAAACATCCAGAGAAGTCCAAATAGTGTTTTTTAGACTGGCTGCCACGAGCTGAAACGAATGCAGCCAAGAGCGAGCGTCTGTGACTTACGGTTAAAGAGTTATTCACAGAAACATGGTTCTGAACATTGCTCCTAGCCGCGAAAGCGAAAATAACCAAGATCGAGCGTCTAGGATATACTTGTCAATAGCTCGCCTGGGAAACATCCAGAGAAGTCAAAGACAGTGCTTCTATACTAATTGCCAGGCGCTGAGACGAATGCCGCCAAGATCTAGCGTCTATGACTTACGGTTCAAGAATTAGCCTCAGAAACAGTGGGAAACAGTGCTTCTATACTAATTGCCAGGCGCTGAGACGAATGCCGCCAAGATCGAGCGTCTATGACTTACGGTTCAAGAATTAGCCTCAGAAACAGTGGTTCTGAACATGCTGCCAATTGCTCGCCTGGGAAACATCCAGAGAAGTCCAAGATAGTGTTTTTTAGACTGGCTGCCACGAGCTGAAACGAATGCAGCCAAGAGCGAGAGTCTGTGACTTACGGTTAAAGAGTTATTCACAGAAACATGGTTCTGAACTTTGCTGCCAGCCGCGAAAGCGAAAATAACCAAGATCGAGCGTCTAGGATATACTTGTCTATAGCTCGCCTGGGAAACATCCAGAGAAGTCAAAGACAGTGCTTCTATACTAATTGCCAGGCGCTGAGACGAATGCCGCCAAGATCTAGCGTCTATGACTTACGGTTCAAGAATTAGCCTCAGAAATAGTGGGAAACAGTGCTTCTATACTAATTGCCAGGCGCTGAGACGAATGCCGCCAAGATCGAGCGTCTATGACTTACGGTTCAAGAATTAGCCTCAGAAACAGTGGTTCTGAACATGCTGCCAATAGCTCGCCTGGGAAACATCCAGAGAAGTCCAAGATTGTGTTTTTTAGACTGGCTGCCACGAGCTGAAACGAATGCAGCCAAGAGCGAGCGTCTGTGACTTACGGTTCAAGAGTTATTCACAGAAACATGGTTCTGAACTTTGCTGCCAGCTGCGAAAGCGAAAATAACCAAGATCGAGCGTCTAGGATTTACTTGTCAATAGCTCGCCTGGGATACATCCAGAGAAGTCAAAGACAGTCCTTCTATACTAATTGCCAGGCGCTGAGACGAATGCCGCCAAGATCTAGCGTCTATGACTTACGGTTCAAGAATTAGCCTCAGAAACAGTGGGAAACAGTACTTCTATACTAATTGCCAGGCGCTGAGACGAATGCCGCCAAGATCGAGCGTCTATGACTTACGGTTCAAGAATTAGCCTCAGAAACCGTGTTTCTGAACATGCTGCCAATAGCTCGCCTGGGAAACATCCAGAGAAGTCCAATATTGTGTTTTTTAGACTGGCTGCCACGAGCTGAAACGAATGCAGCCAAGAGCGAGCGTCTGTGACTTACGGTTCAAGAGTTATTCACAGAAACATGGTTCTGAACTTTGCTGCCAGCCGCAAAAGCGAAAATAACCAAGATCGAGCGTCTAGGATTTGCTTGTCAATAGCTCGCCTGGGAAACATCCAGAGAAGTCAAAGACAGTGCTTCTATACTAATTGCCAGGCGCTGAGACGAATGCCGCCAAGATCGAGCGTCTAAGACTTACGGTTCAAGAATTAGCCTCAGAAACAGTGGTTCTGAACATGCTGCCAATAGCTCGCCTGGGAAACATCCAGAGAAGTCCAAGATAGTGTTTTTTAGACTGGCTGCCACGAGCTGAAACGAATGCAGCCAAGAGCGAGCGTCTGTGACTTACGGTTCAAGAGTTATTCACAGAAACATGGTTCTGAACTTTGCTGCCAGCCGCGAAAGCGAGAATAACCAAGATCGAGCGTCTAGGATTTACTTGTCAATAGCTCGCCTGGGAAACATCCAGAGAAGTCAAAAACAGTGCATCTATACTAATTGCCAGGCGCTGAGACGAATGCCGCCAAGATCGAGCGTCTATGACTTACGGTTCAAGAATTAGCCTCAGAAACCGTGGTTCTGAACATGCTGCCAATAGCTCGGCTGGGAAACATCCAGAGAAGTCCAAGATTGTGTTTTTTAGACTGGCTGCCACGAGCTGAAACGAATGCAGCCAAGAGCGAGCGTCTGTGACTTACGGTTCAAGAGTTATTCACAGAAACATGGTTCTGAACTTTGCTGCCAGCCGCGAAAGCGAAAATAACCAAGATCGAGCGTCTAGGATTTACTTGTCAATAGCTCGCCTGGGAAACATCCAGAGAAGTCAAAGACAGTGCTTCTATACTAATTGCCAGGCGCTGAGACGAATGCCGCCAAGATCTAGCGTCTATGACTTACGGTTCAAGAATTAGCCTCAGAAATAGTGGGAAACAGTGCTTCTATCCTAATTGCCAGGCGCTGAGACGAATGCCGCCAAGATCGAGCGTCTATGACTTACGGTTCAAGAATTAGCCTCAGAAACAGTGGTTCTGAACATGCTGCCAATAGCTCGCCTGGGAAACATCCAGAGAAGTCCAAGATTGTGTTTTTTAGACTGGCTGCCACGAGTTGAAACGAATGCAGCCAAGAGCGAGCGTCTGTGACTTACGGTTCAAGAGTTATTCACAGAAACATGGTTCTGAACTTTGCTGCCAGCCGCGAAAGCGAAAATAACCAAGATCGAGCGTCTAGGATTTACTTGTCAATAGCTCGCATGGGAAACATCCAGAGAAGTCAAAGACAGTGCTTCTATACTAATTGCCAGGCGCTGAGACGAATGCCGCCAAGATCTAGCGTCTATGACTTACGGTTCAAGAATTAGCCTCAGAAACAGTGGGAAACAGTACTTCTATACTAATTGCCAGGCGCTGAGACAAATGCCGCCAAGATCGAGCGTCTATGACTTACGGTTCAAGAATTAGCCTCAGAAACCGTGGTTCTGAACATGCTGCCAATAGCTCGCCTGGGAAACATCCAGAGAAGTCCAATATTGTGTTTTTTAGACTGGCTGCCACGAGCTGAAACGAATGCAGCCAAGAGCGAGCGTCTGTGACTTACGGTTCAAGAGTTATTCACAGAAACATGGTTCTGAACTTTGCTGCCAGCCGCGAAAGCGAAAATAACCAAGATCGAGCGTCTAGGATTTACTTGTCAATAGCTCGCCTGGGAAACATCCAGAGAAGTCAAAGACAGTGCTTCTATACTAATTGCCAGGCGCTGAGACGAATGCCGCCAAGATCGAGCGTCTAAGACTTACGGTTCAAGAATTAGCCTCAGAAACAGTGGTTCTGAACATGCTGCCAATACCTCGCCTGGGAAACATCCAGAGAGGTCCAAGATAGTGTTTTTTTAGACTGGCTGCCACGAGCTGAAACGAATGCAGCCAAGAGCGAGCGTCTGTGACTTACGGTTCAAGAGTTATTCACAGAAACATGGTTCTGAACTTTGCTGCCAGCCGCGAAAGCGAAAATAACCAAGATCGAGCGCCTAGGATTTACTTGTCAATAGCTCGCCTGGGAAACATCCAGAGAAGTCAAAGACAGTGCTTCTATACTAATTGCCAGGCGCTGAGACGAATGCCGCCAAGATCTAGCGTCTATGACTTACGGTTCAAGAATTAGCCTCAGAAACAGTGGGAAACAGTGCTTCTATACTAATTGCCAGGCGCTGAGACGAATGCCGCCAAGATCGAGCGTCTATGACTTACGGTTCAAGAATTAGCCTCAGAAACAGTGGTTCTGAACATGCTGCCAATAGCTCGTCTGGGAAACATCCAGAGAAGTCCAAGATAGTGTTTTTTAGACTGGCTGCCACGAGCTGAAACGAATGCAGCCAAGAGCGAGCGTCTGTGACTTAAGGTTCAAGAGTTATTCACAGAAACATGGTTCTGAACTTTGCTGCCAGCCGCGAAAGCGAAAATAACCAAGATCGAGCGTCTAGGATTTACTTGTCAATAGCTCGCCTGGGAAACATCCAGAGAAGTCAAAGACAGTGCTTCTATACTAATTGCCAGGCGCTGAGACGAATGGCGCCAAGATCGAGCGTCTAAGACTTACGGTTCAAGAATTAGCCTCAGAAACAGTGGTTCTGAACATGCTGCCAATAGCTCGCCTGGGAAACATCCAGAGAAGTCCAAGATAGTGTTTTTTAGACTGGCTGCCACGAGCTGAAACGAATGCAGCCAAGAGCGAGCGTCTGTGACTTACGGTTCAAGAGTTATTCACAGAAACATGGTTCTGAACTTTGCTGCCAGCCGCGAAAGCGAAAATAACCAAGATCGAGCGTCTAGGATTTACTTGTCAATAGCTCGCCTAGGAAACATCCAGAGAAGTCAAAGACAGTGCTTCTATACTAATTGCCAGGCGCTGAGACGAATGCCGTCAAGATCGAGCGTCTAAGACTTACGGTTCAAGAATTAGCCTCAGAAACAGTGGTTCTGAACATGCTGCCAATAGCTCGGCTGGGAAACATCCAGAGAAGTCCAAGATAGTGTTTTTTAGACGGGCTGCCACGAGCTGAAACGAATGCAGCCAAGAGCGAGCGTCTGTGACTTACGGTTCAAGAGTTATTCACAGAAACATGGTTCTGAACTTTGCTGCCAGCCGCGAAAGCGAAAATAACCAAGATCGAGCGTCTAGGATTTACTTGTCAATAGCTCGCCTGGGAAACATCCAGAGAAGTCAAAGACAGTGCTTCTATACTAATTGCCAGGCGCTGAGACGAATGCCGTCAAGATCGAGCGTCTAAGACTTACGGTTCAAGAATTAGCCTCAGAAACAGTGGTTCTGAACATGCTGCCAATAGCTCGGCTGGGAAACATCCAGAGAAGTCCAAGATAGTGTTTTTTAGACTGGCTGCCACGAGCTGAAACGAATGCAGCCAAGAGCGAGCGTCTGTGACTTACGGTTCAAGAGTTATTCACAGAAACATGGTTCTGAACTTTGCTGCCAGCCGCGAAAGCGAAAATAACCAAGATCGAGCGTCTAGGATTTACTTGTCAATAGCTCGCCTGGGAAACATCCAGAGAAGTCAAAGACAGTGCTTCTATACTAATTGCCAGGCGCTGAGACGAATGCCGTCAAGATCGAGCGTCTAAGACTTACGGTTCAAGAATTAGCCTCAGAAACAGTGGTTCTGAACATGCTGCCAATAGCTCGGCTGGGAAACATCCAGAGAAGTCCAAGATAGTGTTTTTTAGACGGGCTGCCACGAGCTGAAACGAATGCAGCCAAGAGCGAGCGTCTGTGACTTACGGTTCAAGAGTTATTCACAGAAAGATGGTTCTGAACTTTGCTGCCAGCCGCGAAAGCGAAAATAACCAAGATCGAGCGTCTAGGATTTACTTGTCAATAGCTCGCCTGGGAAACATCCAGAGAAGTCAAAGACAGTGCTTCTATACTAATTGCCAGGCGCTGAGACGAATGGCGCCAAGATCGAGCGTCTAAGACTTACGGTTCAAGAATTAGCCTCAGAAACAGTGGTTCTGAACATGCTGCCAATAGCTCGGCTGGGAAACATCCAGAGAAGTCCAAGATAGTGTTTTTTAGACGGGCTGCCACGAGCTGAAACGAATGCAGCCAAGAGCGAGCGTCTGTGACTTACGGTTCAAGAGTTATTCACAGAAACATGGTTCTGAACTTTGCTGCCAGCCGCGAAAGCGAAAATAACCAAGATCGAGCATCTAGGATTTACTTGTCAATAGCTCGCCTGGGAAACATCCAGAGAAGTCAAAGACAGTGCTTCTATACTAATTGCCAGGCGCTGAGACGAATGGCGCCAAGATCTAGCGTCTATGACTTACGGTTCAAGAATTAGCCTCAGAAACAGTGGGAAAAAGTGCTTCTATACTAATTGCCAGGCGCTGAGACGAATGCCGCCAAGATCTAGCGTCTATGACTTACGGTTCAAGAATTAGCCTCAGAAACAGTGGTTCTGAACATGCTGCCAATAGCTCGCCTGGGGAACATCCATAAAAGTCCAAGATAGTGTTTTTTTAGACTGGCTGCCACGAGCTGAAACGAATGCAGCCAAGAGCGAGCGTCTGTGACTTACGGTTCAAGAGTTATTCACAGAAACATGGTTCTGAACTTTGCTGCCAGCCGCGAAAGCGAAAATAACCAAGATCGAGCGTCTAGGATTTACTTGTCAATAGCTCGCCTGGGAAACATCCAGAGAAGTCAAAGACAGTGCTTCTATACTAATTGCCAGGCGCTGAGACGAATGCCGCCAAGATCTAGCGTCTATGACTTACGGTTCAAGAATTAGCCTCAGAAACAGTGGGAAACAGTGCTTCTATACTAATTGCCAGGCGCTGAGACGAATGCCGCCAAGATCGAGCGTCTATGACTTACGGTTCAAGAATTAGCCTCAGAAACAGTGGTTCTGAACATGCTGCCAATAGCTCGCCTGGGAAACATCCAGAGAAGCCCAAGATAGTGTTTTTTTAGACTGGCTGCCACGAGCTGAAACGAATGCAGCCAAGAGCGAGCGTCTGTGACTTACGGTTCAAGAGTTATTCACAGAAACATGGTTCTGAACTTTGCTGCCAGCCGCGAAAGCGAAAATAACCAAGATCGAGCGTCTAGGATTTACTTGTCAATAGCTCGCCTGGGAAACATCCAGAGAAGTCAAAGACAGTGCTTCTATACTAATTTCCAGGCGCTGAGACGAATGCCGCCAAGATCTAGCGTCTATGACTTACGGTTCAAGAATTAGCCTCAGAAATAGTGGGAAACAGTGCTTGTATTCTAATTGCCGCCAAGATCGAGCGTCTATGACTTACGGTTCAAGAATTAGCCTCAGAAACAGTGGTTCTGAACATGCTGCCAATAGCTCGCCTGGGAAACATCCAGAGAAGTCCAAGATTGTGTTTTTTAGACTGGCTGCCACGAGTTGAAACGAATGCAGCCAAGAGCGAGCGTCTGTGACTTACGGTTCAAGAGTTATTCACAGAAACATGGTTCTGAACTTTGCTGCCAGCCGCGAAAGCGAAAATAACCAAGATCGAGCGTCTAGGATTTACTTGTCAATAGCTCGCATGGGAAACATCCAGAGAAGTCAAAGACAGTGCTTCTATACTAATTGCCAGGCGCTGAGACGAATGCCGCCAAGATCTAGCGTCTATGACTTACGGTTCAAGAATTAGCCTCAGAAACAGTGGGAAACAGTACTTCTATACTAATTGCCAGGCGCTGAGACAAATGCCGCCAAGATCGAGCTTCTATGACTTACGGTTCAAGAATTAGCCTCAGAAACCGTGGTTCTGAACATGCTGCCAATAGCTCGCCTGGGAAACATCCAGAGAAGTCAAAGACAGTGCTTCTATACTAATTGCCAGGCGCTGAGACGAATGGCGCCAAGATCTAGCGTCTATGACTTACGGTTCAAGAATTAGCCTCAGAAACAGTGGGAAACAGTGCTTCTATACTAATTGCCAGGCGCTGAGACGAATGCCGCCAAGATCGAGCGTCTATGACTTACGATTCAAGAGTTATTCACAGAAACATGGTTCTGAACTTTGCTGCCAGCCGCGAAAGCGAAAATAACCAAGATCGAGCGTCTAGGATTTACTTGTCAATAGCTCGCCTGGGAAACATCCAGAGAAGTCAAAGACAGTGCTTCTATACTAATTGCCAGGCGCTGAGACGAATGGCGCCAAGATCGAGCGTCTAAGACTTACGGTTCAAGAATTAGCCTCAGAAACAGTGGTTCTGAACATGCTGCCAATAGCTCGCCTGGGAAACATCCAGAGAAGTCCAAGATAGTGTTTTTTTAGACTGGCTGCCACGAGCTGAAACGAATGCAGCCAAGAGCGAGCGTCTGTGACTTACGGTTCAAGAGTTATTCACAGAAACATGGTTCTGAACTTTGCTGCCAGCCGCGAAAGCGAAAATAACCAAGATCGAGCGTCTAGGATTTACTTGTCAATAGCTCGCCTGGGAAACATCCAGAGAAGTCAAAGACAGTGCTTCTATACTAATTGCCAGGCGCTGAGACGAATGCCGCCAATATCTAGCGTCTATGACTTACGGTTCAAGAATTAGCCTCAGAAACAGTGGGAAACAGTGCTTCTATACTAATTGCCAGGCGCTGAGACGAATGCCGCCAAGATCGAGCGTCTATGACTTACGGTTCAAGAGTTATTCACAGAAACATGGTTCTGAACTTTGCTGCCAGCCGCGAAAGCGAAAATAACCAAGATCGAGCGTCTAGGATTTACTTGTCAATAGCTCGCCTGGGAAATATCCAGAGAAGTCAAAGACAGTGCTTCTATACTAATTGCCAGGCGCTGAGACGAATGGCGCCAAGATCGAGCGTCTAAGACTTACGGTTCAAGAATTAGCCTCAGAAACAGTGGTTCTGAACATGCTGCCATTAGCTCGCCTGGGGAACATCCAGAGAAGTCCAAGATAGTGTTTTTTTAGACTGGCTGCCACGAGCTGAAACAAATGCAGCCAAGAGCGAGCGTCTGTGACTTACGGTTCAAGAGTTATTCACAGAAACATGGTTCTGAACTTTGCTGCCAGCCGCGAAAGCGAAAATAACCAAGATCGAGCGTCTAGGATTTACTTGTCAATAGCTCGCCTGGGAAACATCCAGAGAAGTCAAAGACAGTGCTTCTATACTAATTGCCAGGCGCTGAGACGAATGCCGCCAAGATCTAGCGTCTATGACTTACGGTTCAAGAATTAGCCTCAGAAACAGTGGGAAACAGTGCTTCTATACTAATTGCCAGACGCTGAGACGAATGCCGCCAAGATCGAGTGTCTATGACTTACGGTTCAAGAATTAGCCTCAGAAACAGTGGTTCTGAACATGCTGCCAATAGCTCGTCTGGGAAACATCCAGAGAAGTCCAAGATAGTGTTTTTTAGACTGGCTGCCACGAGCTGAAACGAATGCAGCCAAGAGCGAGCGTCTGTGACTTAAGGTTCAAGAGTTATTCACAGAAACATGGTTCTGAACTTTGCTGCCAGCCGCGAAAGCGAAAATAACCAAGATCGAGCGTCTAGGATTTACTTGTCAATAGCTCGCCTGGGAAACATCCAGAGAAGTCAAAGACAGTGCTTCTATACTAATTGCCAGGCGCTGAGACGAATGCCGCCAAGATCGAGCGTCTAAGACTTACGGTTCAAGAATTAGCCTCAGAAACAGTGGTTCTGAACATGCTGCCAATTGCTCGCCTGGGAAACATCCAGAGAAGTCCAAGATAGTGTTTTTTAGACTGGCTGCCACGAGCTGAAACGAATGCAGCCAAGAGCGAGCGTCTGTGACTTACGGTTCAAGAGTTATTCACAGAAACATGGTTCTGAAATTTGCTGCCAGCCGCGAAAGCGAAAATAACCAAGATCGAGCGTCTAGGATTTACTTGTCAATAGCTCGCCTAGGAAACATCCAGAGAAGTCAAAGACAGTGCTTCTATACTAATTGCCTGGCGCTGAGACGAATGCCGCCAAGATCGAGCGTCTAAGAGTTACGGTTCAAGAATTAGCCTCAGAAACAGTGGGAAACAGTGCTTCTATACTAATTGCCAGGCGCTGAGACGAATGCTGCCAAGATCGAGCGTCTATGACTTACGGTTCAAGAGTTATTCACAGAAACATGGTTCTGAACTTTGCTGCCAGCCGCGAAAGCGAAAATAACCAAGATCGAGCGTCTAGGATTTACTTGTCAATAGCTCGCCTGGGAAACATCCAGAGAAGTCAAAGACAGTGCTTCTATACTAATTGCCAGGCGCTGAGACGAATGCCGCCAAGATCGAGCGTCTAAGACTTACGGTTTAAGAATTAGCCTCAGAAACAGTGGTTCTGAACATGCTGCCATTAGCTCGCCTGGGGAACATCCAGAGAAGTCCAAGATAGTGTTTTTTTAGACTGGCTGCCACGAGCTGAAACGAATGCAGCCAAGAGCGAGCGTCTGTGACTTACGGTTCAAGAGTTATTCACAGAAACATGGTTCTGAACTTTGCTGCCAGCCGCGAAAGCGAAAATAACCAAGATCGAGCGTCTAGGATTTACTTGTCAATAGCTCGCCTGGGAAACATCCAGAGAAGTCAAAGACAGTGCTTCTATACTAATTGCCAAGCGCTGAGACGAATGCCGCCAAGATCTAGCGTCTATGACTTACGGTTCAAGAATTAGCCTCAGAAACAGTGGGAAACAGTGCTTCTATACTAATTGCCAGACGCTGAGACGAATGCCGCCAAGATCGAGCGTCTATGACTTACGGTTCAAGAATTAGCCTCAGAAACAGTGGTTCTGAACATGCTGCCAATAGCTCGTCTGGGAAACATACAGAGAAGTCCAAGATAGTGTTTTTTAGACTGTCTGCCACGAGCTGAAACGAATGCAGCCAAGAGCGAGCGTCTGTGACTTAAGGTTCAAGAGTTATTCACAGAAACATGGTTCTGAACTTTGCTGCCAGCCGCAAAAGCGAAAATAACCAAGATCGAGCGTCTAGGATTTACTTGTCAATAGCTCGCCTGGGAAACATCCAGAGAAGTCAAAGACAGTGCTTCTATACTAATTGCCAGGCGCTGAGACGAATGCCGCCAAGATCTAGCGTCTATGACTTACGGTTCAAGAATTAGCCTCAGAAACAGTGGGAAACAGTGCTTCTATACTAATTGCCAGGCGCTGAGACGAATGCCGCCAAGATCGAGCGTCTAAGACTTACGGTTCAAGAATTAGCCTCAGAAACAGTGGTTCTGAACATGCTGCCAATAGCTCGCCTGGGAAACATTCAGAGAAGTCCAAGATAGTGTTTTTTAGACTGGCTGCCACGAGCTGAAACGAATGCAGCCAAGAGCGAGCGTCTGTGACTTACGGTTCAAGAGTTATTCACAGAAACATGGTTCTGAACTTTGCTGCCAGCCGCGAAAGCGAAAATAACCAAGATCGAGCGTCTAGGATTTACTTGTCAATAGCTCGCCTGGGAAACATCCAGAGAAGTCAAAGACAGTGCTTCTATACTAATTGCCAGGCGCTGAGACGAATGGCGCCAAGATCGAGCGTCTAAGACTTACGGTTCAAGAATTAGCCTCAGAAACAGTGGTTCTGAACATGCTGCCAATAGCTCGGCTGGGAAACATCCAGAGAAGTCCAAGATAGTGTTTTTTAGACGGGCTGCCACGAGCTGAAACGAATGCAGCCAAGAGCGAGCGTCTGTGACTTACGGTTCAAGAGTTATTCACAGAAACATGGTTCTGAACTTTGCTGCCAGCCGCGAAAGCGAAAATAACCAAGATCGAGCATCTAGGATTTACTTGTCAATAGCTCGCCTGGGAAACATCCAGAGAAGTCAAAGACAGTGCTTCTATACTAATTGCCAGGCGCTGAGACGAATGGCGCCAAGATCTAGCGTCTATGACTTACGGTTCAAGAATTAGCCTCAGAAACAGTGGGAAAAAGTGCTTCTATACTAATTGCCAGGCGCTGAGACGAATGCCGCCAAGATCTAGCGTCTATGACTTACGGTTCAAGAATTAGCCTCAGAAACAGTGGTTCTGAACATGCTGCCAATAGCTCGCCTGGGGAACATCCATAAAAGTCCAAGATAGTGTTTTTTTAGACTGGCTGCCACGAGCTGAAACGAATGCAGCCAAGAGCGAGCGTCTGTGACTTACGGTTCAAGAGTTATTCACAGAAACATGGTTCTGAACTTTGCTGCCAGCCGCGAAAGCGAAAATAACCAAGATCGAGCGTCTAGGATTTACTTGTCAATAGCTCGCCTGGGAAACATCCAGAGAAGTCAAAGACAGTGCTTCTATACTAATTGCCAGGCGCTGAGACGAATGCCGCCAAGATCTAGCGTCTATGACTTACGGTTCAAGAATTAGCCTCAGAAACAGTGGGAAACAGTGCTTCTATACTAATTGCCAGGCGCTGAGACGAATGCCGCCAAGATCGAGCGTCTATGACTTACGGTTCAAGAATTAGCCTCAGAAACAGTGGTTCTGAACATGCTGCCAATAGCTCGCCTGGGAAACATCCAGAGAAGCCCAAGATAGTGTTTTTTTAGACTGGCTGCCACGAGCTGAAACGAATGCAGCCAAGAGCGAGCGTCTGTGACTTACGGTTCAAGAGTTATTCACAGAAACATGGTTCTGAACTTTGCTGCCAGCCGCGAAAGCGAAAATAACCAAGATCGAGCGTCTAGGATTTACTTGTCAATAGCTCGCCTGGGAAACATCCAGAGAAGTCAAAGACAGTGCTTCTATACTAATTGCCAGGCGCTGAGACGAATGCCGCCAAGATCTAGCGTCTATGACTTACGGTTCAAGAATTAGCCTCAGAAACAGTGGGAAACAGTGCTTCTATACTAATTGCCAGGCGCTGAGACGAATGCCGCCAAGATCGAGCGTCTATGACTTACGGTTCAAGAATTAGCCTCAGAAACAGTGGTTCTGAACATGCTGCCAATAGCTCGCCTGGGAAACATCCAGAGAAGCCCAAGATAGTGTTTTTTTAGACTGGCTGCCACGAGCTGAAACGAATGCAGCCAAGAGCGAGCGTCTGTGACTTACGGTTCAAGAGTTATTCACAGAAACATGGTTCTGAACTTTGCTGCCAGCCGCGAAAGCGAAAATAACCAAGATCGAGCGTCTAGGATTTACTTGTCAATAGCTCGCCTGGGAAACATCCAGAGAAGTCAAAGACAGTGCTTCTATACTAATTTCCAGGCGCTGAGACGAATGCCGCCAAGATCTAGCGTCTATGACTTACGGTTCAAGAATTAGCCTCAGAAATAGTGGGAAACAGTGCTTGTATTCTAATTGCCGCCAAGATCGAGCGTCTATGACTTACGGTTCAAGAATTAGCCTCAGAAACAGTGGTTCTGAACATGCTGCCAATAGCTCGCCTGGGAAACATCCAGAGAAGTCCAAGATTGTGTTTTTTAGACTGGCTGCCACGAGTTGAACGAATGCAGCCAAGAGCGAGCGTCTGTGACTTACGGTTCAAGAGTTATTCACAGAAACATGGTTCTGAACTTTGCTGCCAGCCGCGAAAGCGAAAATAACCAAGATCGAGCGTCTAGGATTTACTTGTCAATAGCTCGCATGGGAAACATCCAGAGAAGTCAAAGACAGTGCTTCTATACTAATTGCCAGGCGCTGAGACGAATGCCGCCAAGATCTAGCGTCTATGACTTACGGTTCAAGAATTAGCCTCAGAAACAGTGGGAAACAGGTACTTCTATACTAATTGCCAGGCGCTGAGACAAATGCCGCCAAGATCGAGCTTCTATGACTTACGGTTCAAGAATTAGCCTCAGAAACCGTGGTTCTGAACATGCTGCCAATAGCTCGCCTGGGAAACATTCAGAGAAGTCAAAGACAGTGCTTCTATACTAATTGCCAGGCGCTGAGACGAATGCCGCCAATATCTAGCGTCTATGACTTACGGTTCAAGAATTAGCCTCAGAAACAGTGGGAAACAGTGCTTCTATACTAATTGCCAGGCGCTGAGACGAATGCCGCCAAGATCGAGCGTCTATGACTTACGGTTCAAGAGTTATTCACAGAAACATGGTTCTGAACTTTGCTGCCAGCCGCGAAAGCGAAAATAACCAAGATCGAGCGTCTAGGATTTACTTGTCAATAGCTCGCCTGGGAAATATCCAGAGAAGTCAAAGACAGTGCTTCTATACTAATTGCCAGGCGCTGAGACGAATGGCGCCAAGATCGAGCGTCTAAGACTTACGGTTCAAGAATTAGCCTCAGAAACAGTGGTTCTGAACATGCTGCCATTAGCTCGCCTGGGGAACATCCAGAGAAGTCCAAGATAGTGTTTTTTTAGACTGGCTGCCACGAGCTGAAACAAATGCAGCCAAGAGCGAGCGTCTGTGACTTACGGTTCAAGAGTTATTCACAGAAACATGGTTCTGAACTTTGCTGCCAGCCGCGAAAGCGAAAATAACCAAGATCGAGCGTCTAGGATTTACTTGTCAATAGCTCGCCTGGGAAACATCCAGAGAAGTCAAAGACAGTGCTTCTATACTAATTGCCAGGCGCTGAGACGAATGCCGCCAAGATCTAGCGTCTATGACTTACGGTTCAAGAATTAGCCTCAGAAACAGTGGGAAACAGTGCTTCTATACTAATTGCCAGACGCTGAGACGAATGCCCGCCAAGATCGAGTGTCTATGACTTACGGTTCAAGAATTAGCCTCAGAAACAGTGGTTCTGAACATGCTGCCAATAGCTCGTCTGGGAAACATCCAGAGAAGTCCAAGATAGTGTTTTTTAGACTGGCTGCCACGAGCTGAAACGAATGCAGCCAAGAGCGAGCGTCTGTGACTTAAGGTTCAAGAGTTATTCACAGAAACATGGTTCTGAACTTTGCTGCCAGCCGCAAAAGCGAAAATAACCAAGATCGAGCGTCTAGGATTTACTTGTCAATAGCTCGCCTGGGAAACATCCAGAGAAGTCAAAGACAGTGCTTCTATACTAATTGCCAGGCGCTGAGACGAATGCCGCCAAGATCTAGCGTCTATGACTTACGGTTCAAGAATTAGCCTCAGAAACAGTGGGAAACAGTGCTTCTATACTAATTGCCAGGCGCTGAGACGAATGCCGCCAAGATCGAGCGTCTAAGACTTACGGTTCAAGAATTAGCCTCAGAAACAGTGGTTCTGAACATGCTGCCAATAGCTCGCCTGGGAAACATTCAGAGAAGTCCAAGATAGTGTTTTTTAGACTGGCTGCCACGAGCTGAAACGAATGCAGCCAAGAGCGAGCGTCTGTGACTTACGGTTCAAGAGTTATTCACAGAAACATGCTTCTGAACTTTGCTGCCAGCCGCGAAAGCGAAAATAACCAAGATCGAGCGTCTAGGATTTACTTGTCAATAGCTCGCCTGGGAAACATCCAGAGAAGTCAAAGACAGTGCTTCTATACTAATTGCCAGGCGCTGAGACGAATGCCGCCAAGATCGAGCGTCTAAGACTTACGGTTCAAGAATTAGCCTCAGAAACAGTGGTTCTGAACATGCTGCCAATTGCTCGCCTGGGAAACATCCAGAGAAGTCCAAGATAGTGTTTTTTTAGACTGGCTGCCACGAGCTGAAACGAATGCAGCCAAGAGCGAGCGTCTGTGACTTACGGTTCAAGAGTTATTCACAGAAACATGGTTCTGAAATTTGCTGCCAGCCGCGAAAGCGAAAATAACCAAGATCGAGCGTCTAGGATTTACTTGTCAATAGCTCGCCTGGGAAACATCCAGAGAAGTCAAAGACAGTGCTTCTATACTAATTGCCTGGCGCTGAGACGAATGCCGCCAAGATCGAGCGTCTAAGACTTACGGTTCAAGAATTAGCCTCAGAAACAGTGGTTCTGAACATGCTGCCAATAGCTCGCCTGGGAAACATCCAGAGAAGTCCAAGATAGTGTTTTTTAGACTGGCTGCCACGAGCTGAAACGAATGCAGCCAAGAGCGAGCGTCTGTGACTTACGGTTCAAGAGTTATTCACAGAAACATGGTTCTGAACTTTGCTGCCAGCCGCGAAAGCGAAAATAACCAAGATCGAGCGTCTAGGATTTACTTGTCAATAGCTCGCCTGGGAAACATCCAGAGAAGTCAAAGACAGTGCTTCTATACTAATTGCCAGGCGCTGAGACGAATGCCGCCAAGATCTAGCGTCTATGACTTACGGTTCAAGAATTAGCCTCAGAAACAGTGGGAAACAGTGCTTCTATACTAATTGCCAGGCGCTGAGACGAATGCCGCCAAGATCTAGCGTCTATGACTTACGGTTCAAGAATTAGCCTCAGAAACAGTGGTTCTGAACATGCTGCCAATAGCTCGCCTGGGAAACATCCAGAGAAGTCCAATATTGTGTTTTTTAGACTGGCTGCCACGAGCTGAAACGAATGCAGCCAAGAGCGAGCGTCTGTGACTTACGGTTCAAGAGTTATTCACAGAAACATGGTTCTGAACTTTGCTGCCAGCCGCGAAAGCAAAAATAACCAAGATCGAGCGTCTAGGATTTACTTGTCAATAGCTCGCCTGGGAAACATCCAGAGAAGTCAAAGACAGTGCTTCTATACTAATTGCCAGGCGCTGAGACGAATGCCGCCAAGATCGAGGCGTCTAAGACTTACGGTTCAAGAATTAGCCTCAAAAACAGTGGTTCTGAACATGCTGCCAATACCTCGCCTGGGAAACATCCAGAGAGGTCCAAGATAGTGTTTTTTAGACTGGCTGCCACGAGCTGAAACGAATGCAGCCAAGAGCGAGCGTCTGTGACTTACAGTTCAAGAGTTATTCACAGAAACATGGTTCTGAACTTTGCTGCCAGCCGCGAAAGCGAAAATAACCAAGATCGAGCGCCTAGGATTTACTTGTCAATAGCTCGCCTGGGAAACATGCAGAGAAGTCAAAGACAGTGCTTCTATACTAATTGCCAGGCGCTGAGACGAATGCCGCCAAGATCGAGCGTCTAAGACTTACGGTTCAAGAATTAGCCTCAAAAACAGTGGTTCTGAACATGCTGCCAATACCTCGCCTGGGAAACATCCAGAGAGGTCCAAGATAGTGTTTTTTAGACTGGCTGCCACGAGCTGAAACGAATGCAGCCAAGAGTGAGCGTCTGTGACTTACAGTTCAAGAGTTATTCACAGAAACATGGTTCTGAACTTTGCTGCCAGCCGCGAAAGCGAAAATAACCAAGATCGAGCGCCTAGGATTTACTTGTCAATAGCGTGCCTGGGAAACATGCAGAGAAGTCAAAGACAGTGCTTCTATACTAATTGCCAGGCGCTGAGACGAATGCCGCCAAGATCGAGCGTCTATGACTTACGATTCAAGAGTTTTTCACAGAAACATGGTTCTGAACTTTGCTGCCAGCCGCGAAAGCGAAAATAACCAAGATCGAGCGTCTAGGATTTACTTGTCAATAGCTCGCCTGGGAAACATCCAGAGAAGTCAAAGACAGTGCTTCTATACTAATTGCCAGGCGCTGAGACGAATGGTGCCAAGATCGAGCGTCTAAGACTTACGGTTCAAGAATTAGCCTCAGAAACAGTGGTTCTGAACATGCTGCCAATAGCTCGGCTGGGAAACATCCAGAGAAGTCCAAGATAGTGTTTTTTAGACGGGCTGCCACGAGCTGAAACGAATGCAGCCAAGAGCGAGCGTCTGTGACTTACGGTTCAAGAGTTATTCACAGAAACATGGTTCTGAACTTTGCTGCCAGCCGCGAAAGCGAAAATAACCAAGATCGAGCATCTAGGATTTACTTGTCAATAGCTCGCCTGGGAAACATCCAGAGAAGTCAAAGACAGTGCTTCTATACTAATTGCCAGGCGCTGAGACGAATGGCGCCAAGATCTAGCGTCTATGACTTACGGTTCAAGAATTAGCCTCAGAAACAGTGGGAAACAGTGCTTCTATACTAATTGCCAGGCGCTGAGACGAATGCCGCCAAGATCGAGCGTCTATGACTTACGATTCAAGAGTTATTCACAGAAACATGGTTCTGAACTTTGCTGCCAGCCGCGAAAGCGAAAATAACCAAGATCGAGCGTCTAGGATTTACTTGTCAATAGCTCGCCTGGGAAACATCCAGAGAAGTCAAAGACAGTGCTTCTATACTAATTGCCAGGCGCTGAGACGAATGGCGCCAAGATCGAGCGTCTAAGACTTAGCCTCAGAAACAGTGGTTCTGAACATGCTGCCAATAGCTCGCCTGGGGAACATCCAGAGAAGTCCAAGATAGTGTTTTTTTAGACTGGCTGCCACGAGCTGAAACGAATGCAGCCAAGAGCGATCGTCTGTGACTTACGGTTCAAGAGTTATTCACAGAAACATCGTTCTGAACTTTGCTGCCAGCCGCGAAAGCGAAAATAACCAAGATCGAGCGTCTAGGATTTACTTGTCAATAGCTCGCTGGGAAACATCCAGAGAAGTCAAAGACAGTGCTTCTATACTAATTGCCAGGCGCTGAGACGAATGCCGCCAAGATCTAGCGTCTATGACTTACGGTTCAAGAATTAGCCTCAGAACAGTGGGAAACTGTGCTTCTATACTAATTGCCAGGCGCTGAGACGAATGCCGCCAAGATCGAGCGTCTATGACTTACGGTTCAAGAATTAGCCTCAGAAACAGTGGTTCTGAACATGCTGCCAATAGCTCGTCTGGGAAACATCCAGAGAAGTCCAAGATAGTGTTTTTTAGACTGGCTGCCACGAGCTGAAACGAATGCAGCCAAGAGAGAGTGTCTGTGACTTACGGTTCAAGAGTTATTCACAGAAACATGGTTCTGATCTTTGCTGCCAGCCGCGAAAGCGAAAATAACCAAGATCGAGCGTCTAGGATTTACTTGTCAATAGCTCGCCTGGGAAACATCCAGAGAAGTCAAAGACAGTGCTTCTATACTAATTGCCAGGCGCTGAGACGAATGCCGCCAAGATCGAGCGTCTAAGACTTACGGTTCAAGAATTAGCCTCAGAATCAGTGGTTCTGAACATGCTGCCAATAGCTCGCCTGGGAAACATCCAGAGAAGTCCAAGATAGTGTTTTTTAGACTGGCTGCCACGAGCTGAAACGAATGCAGCCAAGAGCGAGCGTCTGTGACTTACGGTTCAAGAGTTATTCACAGAAACATGGTTCTGAACTTTGCTGCCAGCCGCGAAAGCGAAAATAACCAAGATCGAGCGTCTAGGATTTACTTGTCAATAGCTCGCCTGGGAAACATCCAGAGAAGTCAAAGACAGTGCTTCTATACTAATGCCTGGCGCTGAGACGAATGCCGCCAAGATCGAGCGTCTAAGACTTACGGTTCAAGAATTAGCCTCAGAAACAGTGGTTCTGAACATGCTGCCAATAGCTCGCCTGGGAAACATCCAGAGAAGTCCAAGATAGTGTTTTTTAGACTGGCTGCCACGAGCTGAAACGAATGCAGCCAAGAACGAGCGTCTGTGACTTACGGTTCAAGAGTTATTCACAGAACATGGTTCTGAACTTTGCTGCCAGCCGCGAAAGCGAAAATAACCAAGATCGAGCGTCTAGGATTTACTTGTCAATAGCTCGCCTGGGAAACATCCAGAGAAGTCAAAGACAGTGCTTCTATACTAATTGCCAGGCGCTGAGACGAATGCCGCCAAGATCTAGCGTCTATGACTTACGGTTCAAGAATTAGCCTCAGAAACAGTGGGAAACAGTGCTTCTATACTAATTGCCAGGCGCTGAGACGAATGCCGCCAAGATCGAGCGTCTAAGACTTACGGTCCAAGAATTAGCCTCAGAAACAGTGGTTCTGAACATGCTGCCAATAGCTCGCCTGGGAAACATCCTGAGAAGTCCAAGATAGTGTTTTTTAGACTGGCTGCCACGAGCTGAAACGAATGCAGCCAAGAGCGAGCGTCTGTGACTTACGGTTCAAGAGTTATTCACAGAAACATGGTTCTGAACTTTGCTGCCAGCCGCGAAAGCGAAAAATAACCAAGATCGAGCGTCTAGGATTT
>NW_027463527.1:2500-77322 GCF_050947455.1 Rhinoderma darwinii
GCCCCGACCACACACAGCAACGACCACACAGAGCAACGACCACACAGAGCCGCCGACCACACAGAGCCGCCGACCACACAGAGCCGCCGACCACACAGAGCCGCCGACCACACAGAGCAACGACCACACAGAGCAACGACCACACAGAGCCGCCGACCACACACAGCAACGACCACACAGAGCAACGACCACACAGAGCAACGACCACACAGAGCAACGACCACACAGAGCCGCCGACCACACAGAGCAGCCGACCACACAGAGCAACGACCACACAGAGCAACGACCACACAGAGCCGCCGACCACACAGAGCCGCCGACCACACAGAGCAACGACCACACAGAGCCGCCGACCACACACAGCAACGACCACACAGAGCCCCGACCACAGAGCAACGACCACACAGAGCAACGACCACACAGAGCAACGACCACACAGAGCCCCAACCACACAGAGCAACGACCACACAGAGCCGCCGACCACACAGAGCCCCGACCACACAGAGCAACGACCACACAGAGCCGCCGACCACACAGAGCCGCCGACCACACAGAGCCGCCGACCACACAGAGCCGCCGACCACACACAGCAACGACCACACAGAGCAACGACCACACAGAGCAACGACCACACAGAGCCCCGACCACACACAGCAACGACCACACAGAGCAACGACCACACAGAGCCGCCGACCACACAGAGCCGCCGACCACACAGAGCCGCCGACCACACAGAGCAACGACCACACAGAGCAACGACCACACAGAGCCGCCGACCACACACAGCAACGACCACACAGAGCAACGACCACACAGAGCAACGACCACACAGAGCAACGACCACACAGAGCAACGACCACACAGAGCAACGACCACACAGAGCCCCGACCACACAGAGCCGCCGACAGTCTCCCCTCCCCCACGTCCCGACTGGTAACAGCAGCAGGAGGTGAGGTCGTGTTAAGAGCAGGAAGCAGGGCTGGAGGGGGAGATTTTAAAGTCGCACAGGGAGTTTTAGTAATAGCAGCGCAGATCACAGCTGCTATTACAGTCGGACAGAAGTTCTTAGCTGCTGTGCTGCCCCCTTAGAAATGCTGTACCCTGCCGCCTGAGACACTGATCGTTTGGGTGGCCAGCAGGCGCCCCACTGTTCACCGGCCCTGATGATTGACAGTGATTGAAGCGCCGCCAGTGTTGGTAGGTTAGATACGCTCTGCTGCAGAATGTATTTCACCTGGGCCGCTCAGGGCTCTGGTTACGTATCACGTCCAATGTCTAAAGCCTGAACTGGCGGGAAGAGACAGAAGTTGGCTACACTGTGCAGCAGGGTGTATCTAACCAGCAAGCTCGGGTTCTTTACATTTCATAAGGTGAACACTGTGACGCTGTGGAGGAGCGGCCACACGTCAGTCACTGTCCAGTCCTGGAATCAGACATCAGCTTATAGAGGATCGTTTAGACTGGATACATTGTAACAAACCCTCAGATGTGAGATGTACTAGGTCAGGATGGGTTTTCAGCCTCTGGGTTTCAGGTCACTGACAGCAAGCAGAAATCCTGAAATGGTGAAGAAATGAAACATAAAATGATTATAAAGTCGCAGAACATTTCATTCTGCAATGATTAAGATTCAATTACATAAGACTGGACGCCGTCAGACATTGAGGCGCGAGGCGCACGTCACCTCCAGCATAAAGGACGATGACAAATAAAACTTTCCAGGTGTCAATCCGTTAATCTGTCAGTCCGGTCGTCATGGAGACGGATGATGAGCGCCGGATAATCCCACGCTGCATCCTCACCGCTGACACGTGTAACCAGCATGCACTGCAGCACGTAACCAGGAGTGTTAGTAAGTATGATGGGAGTTGTAGTCCGGGCAGCAGATCCTCTTCTTTAGAGTGTAAGCTCTTGTGCTTGTATGACGACCCTTGCAGCTGGATCACAGCGACAGATTCAGAACTTCATATATGGTCAGTACCACTCCAGAGTAATACGAGCGCAATTCTACACATCCCACCAGACCCCAATTATCAGCAGCGTAGCCCCCGATATCACACTCAGAGAGAAAAACTTCATCACTGTATAGAGACAAGTTCAGAAACTTTCTAACAGTGCTTAAATTCCTCACAATCTTCAAGATCTCTGCTTGCTGTCAGTGACCTGGAACATTATTTACTTCCAAAGACTAAAAACTAGAACAGCTGAGGGTTTGTTACAATGTATCAGTGCAGACCATCGTCGGTGAGCTAAACAAAGCAGCAGCACAAATGTCCCTTCTGCCCCGGCCTGCAGACTGATAATTCTTCCCTTCACTGATACACTGTAACACATCCTCAGTTGTGAGAAGGATTACATCAAAATTGTTTTTTTAGCCTATGGATGTAAACAAAAAATACAATAAAAAAATATCCCGTTCACTGACAGCAAGCAGAGATCTAACATATGAGGAATTGAACCACAAAGTCTATTAAAAAAGTTGCAGAAACTTTCCTTGCACAATGACGACACTTTATATACAAAAGTAAAATATATAATACATGTGGGACCCGCCCCAGGATGACGGAACCAGCACCGGGGGAGGGGGGCATGTCGATGTCTAGTACCCCCCCCCTCCCATCTCAGCAATTGCACAAAATGTTAATTTAAAATAAAAACAAAGAAAAAAAAATACAAAATCACCAAATTTTCGGTTTTGAGCGATCACCCCCCCCCCCCCAATCCGGAGCCCGGCACAGCGTCTATCCGAGGCGTCTCCGCGACATTCATCATCCTATAGAAATCTGCAGAAGAGCAAAAAAATCCCAACACGACTCGTCTCCGGGAGAGCTGAGTGACTCTACGGCCGCCATTACAGCTCACCAGACTTTACACTCAGCTTTCCTGGAGTCCTGAATGGTAAACTGGAGAAGCAAAACATAATGGATGAGAGGAGCAGACATGGCGGCCATCGTGGTGGTCACCCAGATCTCCTGACCGCCGGCTCCACATAACATAATCCCAGTGACGGCGGAGGGAGCGGCTGCGATCACACAGAGGAACCAGCTCAATACTTTATTACACAAATCAGTGCATAAGAACTCCCATCATCCACAGCGTCACATCAGAGACATCAGACAACGGCGATTCCAGGAAGGACACGGCACCAGACGATTTACAATGAGGAGGAGACAACAAGTTCTGCTCATGCTGCGACATTAGTGTCTTATGGGGATTTTCTCATGAATTCAGGAGAAGCGGCAACTGCTCTCCAGGGAGCCGCTCATCCTCACCATCTACTAACTGAGCAGCAGCGTAGAGCCCCGGACAGCACCTCTACTATTACAGTAATGCTCCACCACCACTTCTCATCCTGAGTGACACCGTGAATTGTACTCCAGTCACATCCAGAGCTGCATCCACAGTTGTGCTGATTTCCTGTTAGCTCTCAGGCTGCAAGACTTTAGATCTCACAGCTGCCCTCTGCTGGTTCAGTATCTACACAGAGCATAATCTGCTGTGGTGCATTGTGGTAGACATAATATTGCTGCCTGACACTGTAATCCGGGGCATTGCATTGTAGGAGATGTAGTGTTCGGTCATAGTGCAATGCAATATGGAACGTTGTCTGCAACAAAGCTCTGACATCTAAATCAGACATTAAGCAGAGTGTCAGCTAGCTGAACTGTGAATAAAGCTCTGGGGGTGACTGGAGTACAATACATGACAACAGAATTGTGAATGAAGCTCTGGGTGTAATTGGAGTATAAAACATATTATAACAAAATTGTAAATGCAGCTCTGGATGTGACTGGAGTATAATACATGATATAACAGAATTATGAATGCAGCTCTGGATGTAACTGGAGTATAGTACATGACATAACAGAATAATGAATGCAGCTCTGGATGTAACTGGAGTATAGTACATGACATAACAGAATAATGAATGCAGCTCTGGATGTAACTGGAGTTTCTTAAGATCAGTACAAGTATTTACAACTTTCTACTAGATGTAGATTTAACCGGCTAAATGACGTTGAAACGTGGAGCGTTGCGCTGCCCGAATGACAAGACACTAACAAGACTCCACAAATATTTACTGCCGGGGGAGGGGTGAAGGAAGGACGGAGAGGAAAGCAGCGAGGAATGGAGGAAGCGGAGCGAGCCGAGAAAAGCCACGGAGCAATGGCCAGGAGCAACAGCCGCCATGCACACCCAGAGCAGGACCTGCATGCTGACACCCTCCGCCCTGGAAGGCCGACCGGCGCGGGACGTAGATAACAGCGGTAAACCTCAGTGCTCGTCCCGATATCCAGCGATAAAACCTTTCACAAGTCTCAATCCGATAAAAAATCTTTAAACATGAAATAAAAAAGAAACAATCAGGACCCTGTAGCGGAATAAAAGCCGCTCCGATCCGGCGCTTCCTCCCCGGCCCGCGCCATTTATCTCTAAAGCGTCTTCAATTCATTAAATTAAAAAAAGACGGCAAAAGTCGATTTTAAGTTCCGTTCGTATCTTTTTGGTGGTTGGATCTTCGCGTTCAGGCGGATCGGATCCTGTGCAGACGATTCCGGCGCCGTCCGATAAATACGGCAGAGGAATCGGGAGGATTCCGGTAAAAACAGGGGACGTCAGACGGAGAACTCGGTGCCTCCTTTCCGCGCTCTCAGGAAACGTCTCATTTGGAGGCCGGCAAAGGGATTCATCCACAGGAAAGATGGCTGCCCCCCGAAGACGGATCTCATCCCGTCCCAGCGCATCCGCCGCTCCCAGGTCGGCTTCTCGCTCTTTAGTCGTTCAATTTCCTGCCAATAGAAAAAAGACAAAGAACATCGGATGACGTGCGTGGTAATCAGCGGACGCTCGTACACAGAATTAACCGCTTCTCGCTCCCCATCTGTCGCCTTTATTCTGTGCCGCACACGCGATCAGCGTCACACAGCGACAGAAAGCGAATCTCCGCTAAACACCACCCTCCAGTCCTCCATTTTTGCACTATTAGGTCGATTTGCCATTCAGGACTCCATGAAAGTTGGGTCGCAGACACTACTGGGAACTATAATGGGGTCACTACTGGCTGTCACCCAACTTTCCCATGTTCCAGAATGGAAATCATCCCTAGTTATGCAACCAAACATTCTCTGCCCCCGTCAGCATATCTAGCAGGAGTCTGGGAAAGCTGGGTTACAACACCTGTGAGGCCATATCGGCTGTCACCCAGCTTTCCCTCGATCCTAAATGGAGAACTTATTGACAGAGTGGTTATGCAGGAGTCTGGGAAAGCTGAGTGACAATTAATATGGCCGTCACTACAGCGGTTCTCACCCAGCTTCCCAGACACAGGTGACAGTTTTCAGGACCCCAGACCAGTGGGATTCCTGCGGCCCTACATTTCGGACCCTATGACCCCTGACGCACGATGACTCTGCCCTCCGGCCTCCGGCGCAGGAGTTGTGGCCTCAGAATCCCCGAACCTTCAGAACGTGCGGCCAGAGATTTGAGCAGTGCGGATTATGTGGCGGTGGGAGGGAACGGGACTGCGGTTTCGGGGCACGAGGTCATTCCCGGCCCCTGGGATTAACCCCTTCTCCAGGTTTGTAATTAAAGGGATTATCCAGATTGACGTTTATTGCAGGCGGCCTGGTCGGCGCAGACGGTGTAATACAGGCAGCGGATCGGGCCTGGCGACCATCGTCTACATATATTACAGCGGGAGCGGTCACTGCGCCTTTCAATAAACTTTATTAGTTACCTCCCGGGACAGACAGGATGCAGAGAACACCACGTACCGTCTCATCGTTGCAAATCGAGTGAATTTGGGTCCCGAACATGACAGCGGTGAACGTGAGGAAGAGGAGACCCTCCAGGCAGAGGAAGATCATGAGAATGACCGTGACCGGAGGGGAGAAAGAGCTGCAGTCTGCAAGACAAGACACCAGAGTAAGACACAGACGGGGCGCACCAGGGACCGGGGCAGGGACTGATACAAGGCGGCAGCACCGCAGCATACACCGGGGACCGGACTGATACAAGGCGGCAGCACCGCAGCATACACCGGGGCAGGGACTGATACAAGGCGGCAGCACCGCAGCATACACCGGGGACCGGGGCAGGGACTGATACAAGGCGGCAGCACCCCGGCATACACCGGGGACCGGGGCACGGACTGATACAAGGCGGCAGCACCCCGGCATACACCGGGGACCGGGGCACGGACTGATACAAGGCGGCAGCACCCCGGCATACACCGGGGACCGGGGCAGGGACTGATACAAGGCGGCAGCACCCCGGCATACACCGGGGACCGAGGCAGGGACTGATACAAGGCGGCAGCACCCCGGCATACACCGGGGACCGGGGCAGGGACTGATACAAGGCGGCAGCACCCCGGCATACACCGGGGACGGGGCAGCAAGAAAAGTTATCAGAAGTCGGGTTGTTACAATGTAACCACGAGATACAAGCGCTGGATGTTCCCGATCACAAAACTTCTGCCTCTTTCTAATAGACTGTTTCACCATTTTCAATATCTCTGCTTGCAGTCAGTGAATAGGGACATTCTGGTTTATATCCAGAGGCTGAAATACTTGCAGACCTCATACTACTCACAGCCGAGAAGTTGTCATAACTGTATCCAGTCTAGACGATCCTCCTTGAGCTAAACAGCCTGGACTCCAGACAGATACATTTCACCTGCACTGATACATTGTAACAAACTATCAGGACAGCAGAGAGATTTACGTTGCTGTGTTCAGCTCACAGAGGATTATCTAGACTGGATAAAAGTTTAGCAAACCCTCAGCTGTGAGAAGTATTAGGTCAGGACGAGTTTGCAGCCTCTGGATATCAACAAGACTATTCCTATTCACCGACAGCAAGCAGAGATCTTGGAAATGGTGAGGAATTAAAACACAGAGGCCCTCATTTATCAAAACTGTCAGAGCGCAACTTTCACTTTTTGTAACCTTCGCTGTGATTGGTCGCTATCTGCTGCAGGGACGGTTCGAGGGTCAGAACGTCTCATTAGACAAGGAGGAAAGTTCTTTTACTGGACACCGGCCCTTTAATAAAAACGTTTAAAAAAAACCAAACATGCGCTCTAGTGCTCAGCGGTGACCAAATAAGATCAGGAAATGGGTGAGGGGCACCGATGAACCCCAATAATAGCCACAAGCGGCTGGATGAGGAGGATAACGGGGGACGCGCCGCTCACCTGTCCACTGCCCCCGCACACAGGTGAAGAGCTGGAGGCCGCACAGAACCAGAGCTTGGAGGGAGATCAGAGAGATGTACATCTGCGGGGAGAGCAAATCACTGACAGCGCTACCATCCCCCGCACCGTATACCAACCACATGTATACAGTCATTATTATTTACACTACGCAGCCTGCCCCGTCACACACACTATCACTCCCATCATCCCTGCCCCCGTCACACACACTATCACTCCCATCATCCCTGCCCCGTCACACACTGTATCACTCCCATCATCCCTGCCCCGTCACACACTGTATCACTCCCATCATCCCTGCCCCGTCACACACTATCACTCCCATCATCCCTGCCCCGTCACACACTATCACTCCCATCATCCCTGCCCGTCACACACTGTATCACTCCCATCATCCCTGCCCCCGTCACACACACTATCACTCCCATCATCCCTGCCCGTCACACACTGTATCACTCCCATCATCCCTGCCCCGTCACACACTGTATCACTCCCATCATCCCTGCCCCGTCACACACTGTATCACCCCCATCATCCCTGCCCGTCACACACTGTATCACTCCCATCATCCCTGCCCCCGTCACACACTGTATCACTCCCATCATCCCTGCCCGTCACACACTGTATCACCCCCATCATCCCTGCCCCGTCACACACTGTATCACCCCCATCATCCCTGCCCCCGTCACACACTGTATCACTCCCATCATCCCTGCCCGTCACACACTGTATCACCCCCATCATCCCTGCCCCGTCACACACTGTATCACCCCCATCATCCCTGCCCCCGTCACACACTGTATCACCCCCATCATCCCTGCCCCCGTCACACACTATCACTCCCATCATCCCTGCCCCGTCACACACTGTATCACCCCCATCATCCCTGCCCCGTCACACACTGTATCACTCCCATCATCCCTGCCCCCGTCACACACTGTATCACTCCCATCATCCCTGCCCCCGTCACACACTGTATCACTCCCATCATCCCTGCCCGTCACACACTGTATCACTCCCATCATCCCTGCCCCGTCACATCTGTATGACTCCCATCATCCCTGCCCGTCACACACTGTATCACTCCCATCATCCCTGCCCCGTCACACACTATCACTCCCATCATCCCTGCCCCGTAACACTGTATCACTCCCATCATCCCTGCCCCCGTCACACACTGTATCACCCCCATCATCCCTGCCCCCGTCACACACACTATCACTCCCATCATCCCTGCCCCGTCACACACTGTATCACCCCCATCATCCCTGCCCCGTCACACACTGTATCACTCCAATCATCCCTGCCCGTCAAACACTGTATCACTCCCATCATCCCTACCCGTCACACACACTATCACTCCCATCATCCCTGCCCCGTCACACACTATCACTCCCATCATCCCTGCCCCGTCACACACTGTATCACTCCCATCATCCCTGCCCCGTAACACACTATCACTCCCATCATCCCTTCCCCCGTCAAACACTGTATCACTCCCATCATCCCTGCCCCCGTCACACACTGTATCACTCCCATCATTCCTTGCCCGTCACACACTGTATCACCCCCATCATCCCTGCCCCGTCACACACTGTATCACCCCCATCATCCCTGCCCCCGTCACACACTGTATCACTCCCATCATCCCTGCCCCGTCACACACTGTATCACTCCCATCATCCCTGCCCCCGTCACACACTGTTTCACTCCCATCATCCCTGCCCCCGTCACACACACTATCACTCCCATCATCCCTGCCCCCGTCACACTGTTTCACTCCCATCATCCCTGCCCCCGTCACACACACTATCACTCCCATCATCCCTGCCCCCCGTCACATACTGTATCCCTCCCATCATCCCTGCCCCTGTCACACACTGTCACTCCCATCATCCCTGCCCCCGTCACACACTGTCACTCCCATCATCCCTGCCCCTATCACACACTGTATCACCCCCATCATCCCTGCCCCGTCACACACACTATCACTCCCATCATCCCTGCCCCGTCACACACTGTATCACTCCCATCATCCCTGCCCCGTCACACACTGTATCACTCCCATCATCCCTGCCCCGTCACACACTGTATCACCCCCATCATCCCTGCCCGTCACACACTGTATCACCCCCATCATCCCTGCCCCCGTCACACACTGTATCACCCCCATCATCCCTGCCCCCGTCACACACTATCACTCCCATCATCCCTGCCCCGTCACACACTGTATCACCCCCATCATCCCTGCCCCGTCACACACTGTATCACTTCCATCATCCCTGCCCCCGTCACACACTGTATCACTCCCATCATCCCTGCCCCCGTCACACACTGTATCACTCCCATCATCCCTGCCCGTCACACACTGTATCACTCCCATCATCCCTGCCCCGTCACATCTGTATGACTCCCATCATCCCTGCCCGTCACACACTGTATCACTCCCATCATCCCTGCCCCGTCACACACTATCACTCCCATCATCCCTGCCCCGTAACACTGTATCACTCCCATCATCCCTGCCCCCGTCACACACTGTATCACCCCCATCATCCCTGCCCCCGTCACACACACTATCACTCCCATCATCCCTGCCCCGTCACACACTGTATCACCCCCATCATCCCTGCCCCGTCACACACTATCACTCCAATCATCCCTGCCCGTCACACACTGTATCACCCCCATCATCCCTGCCCCCGTCACACACTGTATCACTCCCATCATCCCTGCCCGTCAAACACTATCACTCCCATCATCCCTGCCCGTCACACACACTATCACTCCCATCATCCCTGCCCCGTCACACACTATCACTCCCATCATCCCTTCCCCCGTCAAACACTGTATCACTCCCATCATCCCTGCCCCCGTCACACACTGTATCACTCCCATCATTCCTTGCCCGTCACACACTGTATCACCCCCATCATCCCTGCCCCGTCACACACTGTATCACCCCCATCATCCCTGCCCCCGTCACACACTGTATCACTCCCATCATCCCTGCCCCGTCACACACTGTATCACTCCCATCATCCCTGCCCCCGTCACACACTGTTTCACTCCCATCATCCCTGCCCCCGTCACACACACTATCACTCCCATCATCCCTGCCCCCCGTCACACACTGTTTCACTCCCATCATCCCTGCCCCTATCACACACTGTATCACTCCCATCATCCCTGCCCCCGTCACACACACTATCACTCCCATCATCCCTGCCCCGTCACACACTGTTTCACTCCCATCATCCCTGCCCCTGTCACACACTGTTTCATCCCTGCCCCCGTCACACACTATCACTCCCATCATCCCTGCCCCGTCACACACACTATCACTCCCATCATCCCTGCCCCCCGTCACATACTGTATCCCTCCCATCATCCCTGCCCCTGTCACACACTGTCACTCCCATCATCCCTGCCCCCGTCACACACTGTCACTCCCATCATCCCTGCCCCCGTCACACACTGTCACTCCCATCATCCCTGCCCCTATCACACACTGTATCACTCCCATCATCCCTGCCCCCGTCACACACACTATCACTCCCATCATCCCTGCCCCGTCACACACACTATCACTCCCATCATCCCTGCCCCTGTCACACACTGTCACTCCCATCATCCCTGCCCCCGTCACACACTGTCACTCCCATCATCCCTGCCCCTATCACACACTGTATCACTCCCATCATCCCTGCCCCCGTCACACACACTGTCACTCCCATCATCCCTGCCCCGTCACACACTATCACTCCCATCATCCCTGCCCCCGTCACACACACTATCACTCCCATCATCCCTGCCCCGTCACACACTATCACTCCCATCATCCCTGCCCCCGTCACACACACTATCACTCCCATCATCCCTGCCCCCAGACTCACTGTGAAGAGCACAAAGAATCTCTGGTTCTTCTCTCCCACGCAGTTGTTGACCCACGGGCAGTGGTGATCCATCTTCCGGATACATCTCTTACAAATACTGTCAAAAGAAACAAGAGGTAACAGATACAACGGGGTCCAATCATTCAGCCGCAGGGAACAACTACCCCCAGCAGGACCCACAATCCCCTCCCCAGTCCTGAGCCTCCAGACTGATCACACCGGGTGATTATACCATTCCGGAAGTATGCAAATTACATCATGTATACTCCAGTCACATCCAGAGCTGCGGTCACACTTCTGCTGTTACATCAAGTCTAAAATTCCAGTCACTATCCTGCTGGCTTCCTGTTAGCTCTCAGGATTTTAACAGTTACCTTTGTGTGTTCAGAATCTGAGAACACAAATACAATTGATTGTGGCAGTCGCCCAGAGCACAGGGCCAAAAATTCGAGGCTTCTGCCCGGTGCTAGTGACACCAATGGTACGGACAACTGCCGTCCGCGGTCCGGATTTAGCCCACGGTCCACCAGTTGAGGACCCCTAGTCTATAGAATTACCACGGATAGAGATTCAACCGTGGCTGCGGGATGAATGACCGGCTCTCTTCTATGTCCACGTTTAGGAGCGCGTCCGTCAGCACAGGAGTGTCAGAGTCAGAGCAGTAGTCAAAAGAATTGTGGATGCAGCTTTGGATGTGACTGGAGCATTAGAGGATGCAGCTCTGGTATTTTCTTCGGTTACCTGCAGTGATGCGCACGCTCTGGTTTGATGCTGCAACACTTCGGACACTTGTATATGACCTCTCCGGGCTTCAGCTGCAAACTCTCCATGTATTCCTTTGTAGCATTCCCTTTGGGCACCGCTCCCTGATGTCACCCAAAAAAAACAAACGAGAGAGAAGATGATGATGATGATGATGATGATGATCGTAACGGACTGATCCAACGCTGAACATATGGGACACACATTAAAAGAAATAACCTCAAACAAGGGGGCGGAGCTATGAAGTCGTATTTATATCCTGCGACCGCTATAATAAAAGGTTAAACGACAATTATCAGGATAGCCGGTCCTCGTGTCAGCGGGCGCAGCGTGCACCAGGGGGCAGTCACGAGGACGACGACTTCTGTATCACCTCCTGCCCTATAATTATATCCGGGTGGAATCATTGATTACCGGGACGACGAAAAATCAGGTCGTTCCCTCCAAAAATATAAACTAGAAAAATCGTATCAGAGATAAATCAACATTATTCACCCCCCCCATGATAATTCTATGCGAATAAAGTGTCATAACCGCAGAGCGACCAACCCATTATACCTGCCGTCACCAAATACACAGAACCGCACAGTCCAAGAAAACATTGTAACGAGAGAAACAAATACAGCTCAAAATCAGCAAATAGTTCTATATAGTAATAGTGTAATATATCCAGAGACAAGACACGAAATAATCCGAAAACCACAGGTCACATCCCAGAGCTAATATTTACCTGCAGTGTACAATGCGGACCATGCAAATACCCCATCCATACACCTCCGTATTCTTCTCTATAGGGGGCAGTATTATAGTAGTTATATTCTTGTATATAAGAGCAGTATTATAGTAGTTATATTCTTGTATATAGGAGCAGTATTATAGTAGTTATATTCTTGTATATAGGTGCAGTATTATAGTAGTTATATTCTTGTATATAGGGGGCAGTATTATAGTAGTTATATTCTTGTATATAGGAGCAGTATTATAGTAGTTATATACTTGTATATAGGGGGCAGTATTATAGTAGTTATATTCTTGTATATAGGAGGCAGTATTATAGTAGTTATATTCTTGTATATAGGAGCAGTATTATAGTAGTTATATTCTGTATATAGGAGCAGTATTATAGTAGTTATATTCTTGTATATAGAGGGCAGTATTATAGTAGTTATATTCCTGTATATAGGGGCAGTATTAGTAGTTATATTCTTGTATATAAGAGCAGTATTATAGTAGTTATATTCTTGTATATAGGGGGCAGTATTATAGTAGTTATATTCTTGTATATAAGAGCAGTATTATAGTAGTTATATTCTTGTTCATAGGGGCAGTATTATAGTAGTTATATTCTTGTATATAGGGGGCAGTATTATAGTAGTTATATTCTTGTATATAGGGGCAGTATTATAGTAGTTATATTCTTGTATATAGGGGCAGTATTATAGTAGTTATATTCTTGTATATAGGGGCATTATTATAGTAGTTATATTCTTGTATACAGGGGCAGTATTATAGTAGTTATATTCTTGTATATAAGAGCAGTATTATAGTAGTTATATTCTTGTATATAGGAGCAGTATTATAGTAGTTATATTCTTGTATAGGAGCAGTATTATAGTAGTTATATTCTTGTATATAGGGGCAGTATTATAGTAGTTATATTCTTGTATATAGGGGGCAGTATTATAGTAGATATATTCTTGTATATAGGGGCAGTATTATAGTAGTTATATTCTTGTATATAAGAGCAGTATTATAGTAGTTATATTCTTGTATATAGGAGGCAGTATGATAGTAGTTATATTCTTGTATATAGGGGGCAGTATTATAGTAGTTATATTCTTGTATATAGGAGGCAGTATTATAGTAGTTATATTCTTGTATATAGGAGGCAGTATGATAGTAGTTATATTCTTGTATATAGGAGGCAGTATTATAGTAGTTATATTCTTGTATATAGGGGGCAGTATTATAGTAGTTATATTCTTGTATATAGGGGCAGTATTATAGTAGTTATATTATTGTATATAGGGGGCAGTATTATAGTAGTTATATTCTTGTATATAGGAGGCAGTATTATAGTAGTTATATTCTTGTATATAGGGGGCAGTATGATAGTAGTTATATTCTTGTATATAGGGGGCAGTATTATAGTAGTTATATTCTTGTATATAGGAGCAGTATTATAGTAGTTATAGTCTTGTATATAAGGGGCAGTATTATAGTAGACCCGGATTAGGTGCGGCATTGATGCGGACAGTTGCGGAGGAATTCCGCCATGTGTGGTCATGCCCTTATAGTAGTTATATTCTTGTATATAGGGAGCAGTATTATAGTAGTTATATTCTTGTATATAAGAGCAGTATTATAGTAGTTATATTCTTGTATATAGGAGCAGTATTATAGTAGTTATATTCCTGTATATAGGAGCAGTATTATAGTAGTTATATTCTTGTATATAGGGAGCAGTATTATAGTAGTTATATTCTTGTATATAGGAGCAGTATTATAGTAGTTATATTCTTGTATATAGGGGCAGCATTATAGTAGTGATATTCTTGTATATAGGGGGCAGTATTATAGTAGTTATGTTCTTGTATATAGGGGCAGTATTATAGTAGTTATATTCTTGTATATAGGGGCAGTATTATAGTAGTTATATTCTTGTATATAGGGGGCAGTATTATAGTAGTTATATTCTTGTATATAGGGGCAGTATTATAGTAGTTATATTCTTGTATATAGAGGGCAGTATTATAGTAGTTATATTCTTGTATATAGGTGGCAGTATTATAGTAGTTATATTCTTGTATATAGGGGGCAGTATTATAGTAGTTATATTCTTGTATATAGGGGGCAGTATTATAGTAGTTATATTCTTGTATATAGGGGCAGTATTATAGTAGTTATATTCTTGTATATAGGGGCAGTAGTATAGTAGTTATATTCTTGTATATAGGAGCAGTATTATAGTAGTTATATTCTTGTATATAGGGGGCAGTATTATAGTAGTTATATTCTTGTATATAGGGGCAGTATTATAGTAGTTATATTCTTGTATATAGGAGGCAGTGTTATAGTAGTTATATTCTTGCATATAGAGGGCAGTATTATAGTAGTTATATTCTTGTATATGGGGGCAGTATTATAGTAGTTATATTCTTGTATATAGCGAGTAGTATTATAGTAGTTATATTCTTGTATATAGAGGGCAGTATTATAGTAGTTATATTCTTGTATATAGGGGCAGTATTATAGTAGTTATTTTCTTGTATGTAGGAGCAGTATTATAGTAGTTATATTCTTGTATATAGGAGCAGTATTATAGTAGTTATTTTCTTGTATATAGCGAGTAGTATTATAGTAGTTATATTCTTGTATATAGAGGGCAGTATTATAGTAGTTATATTCTTGTATATAGGGGCAGTATTATAGTAGTTATATTCTTGTATACAGGAGCAGTATTATAGTAGTTATATTCTTGTATATGGGGGCAGTATTATAGTAGTTATATTCTTGTATATAGGAGCAGTATTATAGTAGTTATATTCTTGTATATAGGAGCAGTATTATAGTAGTTATTTTCTTGTATATAGGAGCAGTATTATAGTAGTTATTTTCTTGTATATAGGAGCAGTATTATAGTAGTTATATTCTTGTATATAGGAGCAGTATTATAGTAGTTATATTCTTGTATATAGAGGGCAGTATTATAGTAGTTATATTCTTGTATATAGAGGGCAGTATTATAGTATATTCTTGTATATAGGTGCAGTATTATAGTAGTTATATTCTTGTATATAGGGGGCAGTATTATAGTAGTTATATTCTTGTATATAGGGGGTAGTATTATACTAGTTATATTCTTGTATATAGGAGCAGTATTATAGTAGTTATATTCTTGTATATAGGGGGCAGTATTATAGTAGTTATATTCTTGTATATAGGGGGCAGTATTATAGTAGTTATATTCTTGTATATAGGGGGCAGTATTATAGTAGTTATATTCTTGTATATAGGGGGCAGTATTATAGTAGTAATATTCTTGTATATAGGAGCAGTATTATAGTAGTTATATTCTTGTATATAGGGGGCAGTATTATAGTAGTTATATTCTTGTATATAGGGGCAGTATTATAGTAGTTATATTCTTGTATATAGGGGCAGTATTATAGTAGTTATATTCTTGTATATAGAGGCAGTATTATAGTAGTTATATTCTTGTATATAGGGGCAGTAATATAGTAGTTATATTCTTGTATATAGGGGGCAGTATTATAGTAGTTATATTCTTGTATATAGGGGGCAGTATTATAGTAGTTATATTCTTATATATAGGGGGCAGTATTATAGTAGTTATATTCTTGTATATAGGGGGCAGTATTATAGTAGTTATATTCTTGTATATAGGGGGCAGTATTATAGTAGTTATATTCTTATATATAGGGGGCAGTATTATAGCAGTTATATTCTTGTATATAGGAGGCAGTATTATAGTAGTTATATTCTTGTATATAGGGGCAGTATTATAGTAGTTATATTCTTGTATATAGGAGCAGTATTATAGTAGTTATATTCTTGTATATAGGAGCAGTATTATAGTAGTTATATTCTTGTATATAGGGGCAGTATTATAGTAGTTATATTCTTGTATATAGGGGGCAGTATTATAGTAGTTATATTCTTGTATATAGGGGGCAGTATTATAGTAGTTATATTCTTGTATATAGGGGCAGTATTATAGTAGTTATATTCTTGTATATAGGGGCAGTATTATAGTAGTTATATTCTTGTATATAGGGGGCAGTATTATAGTAGTTATATTCTTGTATATAGGGGCAGTATTATAGTAGTTATATTCTTGTATATAGGAGGCAGTGTTATAGTAGTTATATTCTTGCATATAGAGGGCAGTATTATAGTAGTTATATTCTTGTATATAGGGGGCAGTATTATAGTAGTTATATTCTTGTATATAGGAGGCAGTATTATAGTAGTTATATTCTTGTATATAGGGGGCAGTATTATAGTAGTTATATTCTTGTATATAGGGGGCAGTATTATAGTAGTTATATTCTTGTATATAGGAGGTATTATAGTAGTTATATTCTTGTATATAGGAGCAGTATAATAGTAGTTATATTCTTGTATATAGGGGCAGTATTATAGTAGTTATATTCTTGTATATAGGAGCAGTATTATAGTAGTTATACTCTTGTATATAGGAGCAGTATTATAGTAGTTATATTCTTGTATACAGGGGCAGTATTATAGTAGTTATATTCTTGTATATAGGAGCAGTATTATAGTGGTTATATTCTTGTATATAGGAGCAGTATTATAGTAGTTATTTTCTTGTATATAGCGAGTAGTATTATAGTAGTTATATTCTTGTATATGGGGGCAGTATTATAGTAGTTATATTCTTGTATATAGGAGCAGTATTATAGTAGTTATATTCTTGTATATAGGAGCAGTATTATAGTAGTTATTTTCTTGTATATAGGAGCAGTATTATAGTAGTTATTTTCTTGTATATAGGAGCAGTATTATAGTAGTTATATTCTTGTATATAGGAGCAGTATTATAGTAGTTATATTCTTGTATATAGAGGGCAGTATTATAGTAGTTATATTCTTGTATATAGAGGGCAGTATTATAGTAGTTATATTCTTGTATATAGGTGCAGTATTATAGTAGTTATATTCTTGTATATAGGGGGCAGTATTATAGTAGTTATATTCTTGTATATAGGGGGCAGTATTATACTAGTTATATTCTTGTATATAGGAGCAGTATTATAGTAGTTATATTCTTGTATATAGGGGGCAGTATTATAGTAGTTATATTCTTGTATATAGGGGGCAGTATTATAGTAGTTATATTCTTGTATATAGGGGGCAGTATTATAGTAGTTATATTCTTGTATATAGGGGGCAGTATTATAGTAGTTATATTCTTGTATATAGGAGCAGTATTATAGTAGTTATATTCTTGTATATAGGGGGCAGTATTATAGTAGTTATATTCTTGTATATAGGGGCAGTATTATAGTAGTTATATTCTTGTATATAGGGGCAGTATTATAGTAGTTATATTCTTGTATATAGGAGGCAGTATTATAGTAGTTATATTCTTGTATATAGGAGGCAGTATTATAGTAGTTATATTCTTGTATATAGGAGCAGTATTATAGTAGTTATATTCTTGTATATAGGGGCAGTATTATAGTAGTTATATTCTTGTATATAGGAGCAGTATTATAGTAGTTATATTCTTGTATATAGGAGCAGTATTATAGTAGTTATATTCTTGTATATAGAGGCAGTATTATAGTAGTTATATTCTTGTATATAGGAGGCAGTATTATAGTAGTTATATTCTTGTATATAGGGGCAGTAATATAGTAGTTATATTCTTGTATATAGGGGCAGTATTATAGTAGTTATATTCTTGTATATAGGGGGCAGTATTATAGTAGTTATATTCTTGTATATAGGGGCAGTATTATAGTAGTTATATTCTTGTATATAGGGAGCAGTATTATAGTAGTTATATTCTTGTATATAGGGGGCAGTATTATAGTAGTTATATTCTTGTATATAGGGGCAGTATTATAGTAGTTATATTCTTGTATATAGGAGGCAGTGTTATAGTAGTTATATTCTTGCATATAGAGGGCAGTATTATAGTAGTTATATTCTTGTATATAGGGGGCAGTATTATAGTAGTTATATTCTTGTATATAGGAGGCAGTATTATAGTAGTTATATTCTTGTATATAGGAGGCAGTATTATAGTAGTTATATTCTTGTATATAGGAGGTAGTATTATAGTAGTTATATTCTTGTATATAGGAGCAGTATAATAGTAGTTATATTCTTGTATATAGGGGCAGTATTATAGTAGTTATATTCTTGTATATAGGAGCAGTATTATAGTAGTTATACTCTTGTATATAGGGGCAGCATTATAGTAGTTATATTCTTGTATATAGGGGGCAGTATTATAGTAGTTATATTCGTGTATATAGGGGGCGGTATTATAGTAGTTATATTCTTGTATATAGGAGCAGTATTATATTAGTTATATTCTTGTATATAGGGGCAGTATTATAATAGTTATATTCTTGTATATAGGAGCAGTATTATAGTAGTTATATTCTTGTATATAGGGGCAGTATTATAGTAGTTATATTCTTGTATATAGGAGCAGTATTATAGTAGTTATATTCTTGTATATGGGGGCAGTATTATAGTAGTTATATGCTTGTATATAGGAGCAGTATTATAGTAGTTATATTCTTGTATATAGGGGCAGTATTATAGTAGTTATATTCTTGTATATAAGAGCAGTATTATAGTAGTTATATTCTTGTATATAGGAGCAGTATTATAGTAGTTATATTCTTGTATATAGGGAGCAGTATTATAGTAGTTATATTCTTGTATATAGGGAGCAGTATTATAGTAGTTATATTCTTGTATATAGAGGCAGTATTATAGTAGTTATATTCTTGTATATAGGAGCAGTATTATAGTAGTTATATTCTTGTATATAGAGGCAGTATTATTGTAGTTATATTCTTGTATATAGGAGCAGTATTATAGTAGTTATATTCTTGTATATAGGAGCAGTATTATAGTAGTTATTTTCTTGTATATAGCGAGTAGTATTATAGTAGTTATATTCTTGTATATAGAGGGCAGTATTATAGTAGTTATATTCTTGTATATAGGGGCAGTATTATAGTAGTTATATTCTTGTATACAGGAGCAGTATTATAGTAGTTATATTCTTGTATACAGGGGCAGTATTATAGTAGTTATATTCTTGTATATAGGAGCAGTATTATAGTAGTTATATTCTTGTATATAGGAGCAGTATTATAGTAGTTATTTTCTTGTATATAGCGAGTAGTATTATAGTAGTTATATTCTTGTATACGGGGGCAGTATTATAGTAGTTATATTCTTGTATATAGGAGCAGTATTATAGTAGTTATATTCTTGTATATAGGAGCAGTATTATAGTAGTTATTTTCTTGTATATAGGAGCAGTATTATAGTAGTTATATTCTTGTATATAGGAGCAGTATTATAGTAGTTATATTCTTGTATATAGAGGGCAGTATTATAGTAGTTATATTCTTGTATATAGGGGGCAGTATTATAGTAGTTATATTCTTGTATATAGGGGGCAGTATTATACTAGTTATATTCTTGTATATAGGAGCAGTATTATAGTAGTTATTTTCTTGTATATAGCGAGTAGTATTATAGTAGTTATATTCTTGTATATGGGGGCAGTATTATAGTAGTTATATTCTTGTATATAGGAGCAGTATTATAGTAGTTATATTCTTGTATATAGGAGCAGTATTATAGTAGTTATTTTCTTGTATATAGGAGCAGTATTATAGTAGTTATATTCTTGTATATAGGAGCAGTATTATAGTAGTTATATTCTTGTATATAGAGGGCAGTATTATAGTAGTTATATTCTTGTATATAGGGGGCAGTATTATAGTAGTTATATTCTTGTATATAGGGGGCAGTATTATACTAGTTATATTCTTGTATATAGGAGCAGTATTATAGTAGTTATATTCTTGTATATAGGGGGCAGTATTATAGTAGTTATATTCTTGTATATAGGGGCAGTATTATAGCAGTTATATTCTTGTATATAGGGGCAGTATTATAGTAGTTATATTCTTGTATATAGGTGGCAGTATTATAGTAGTTATATTCTTGTATATAGGGGGCAGTATTATAGTAGTTATATTCTTGTATATAGGGGCAGTATTATAGTAGTTATATTCTTGTATATAGGGGGCAGTATTATAGTAGTTATATTCTTGTATATAGGGGGCAGTATTATAGTAGTTATATTCTTGTATATAGGAGCAGTATTATAGTAGTTATATTCTTGTATATAGGAGCAGTATTATAGTAGTTATATTCTTGTATATAGGGGGCAGTATTATAGTAGTTATATTCCTGTATATAGGAGCAGTATTATAGTAGTTATATTCTTGTATATAGGAGCAGTATTATAGTAGTTATATTCTTGTATATAGGGGCAGTATTATAGTAGTTATATTCTTGTATATAGGGGGCAGTATTATAGTAGTTATATTCTTGTATATAGGCGCAGTATTATAGTAGTTATATTCTTGTATATAGGGGCAGTATTATAGTAGTTATATTCTTGTATATAGGAGCAGTATTATAGTAGTTATATTCTTGTATATAGGAGCAGTATTATAGTAGTTATATTCTTGTATATAGGGGCAGTATTATAGTAGTTATATACTTGTATATAGGAGGCAGTATTATAGTAGTTATATTCTTGTATATAGGGGGCAGTATTATAGTAGTTATATTCTTGTATATAGGGGCAGTATTATAGTAGTTATATACTTGTATATAGGGAGCAGTATTATAGTAGCTATATTCTTGTATATAGGAGCAGTATTATAGTAGTTATATTCTTGTATATAGGAGCGGTATTATAGTAGTTATATTCTTGTATAGAGGGGGCAGTATTATAGTAGTTATATTCTTGTATAGAGGGGGCAGTATTATAGTAGTTATATTCTTGTACATAGGGGGCAGTATTATAGTAGTTATATTCTTGTATATAGGAGGCAGTATTATAGTAGTTATATTCTTGTATATAGGGAGCAGTATTATAGTAGTTATATTCTTGTATATAGGAGGCAGTATTATAGTAGTTATATTCTTGTATATAGGGGCAGTATTATAGTAGTTATATTCCTGTATATAGGGGGCAGTATTATAGTAGTTATATTCTTGTATATAGGGGCAGTATTATAGTAGTTATATTCTTGTATATAGGAGCAGTATTATAGTAGTTATATTCTTGTATATAGGGGGCAGTATTATAGTAGTTATATTCTTGTATATAGGAGGCAGTATTATAGTAGTTATATTCTTGTATATAGGAGCAGTATTATAGTAGTTATATTCTTGTATAGAGGGGGCAGTATTATAGTAGTTATATTCTTGTATATAGGGGCAGTATTATAGTAGTTATATTCTTGTAGACGCCTCAGACATGATGGGAGGAACATTCAGGATAATAATACAGGGATTAGTAAAGCTGTTACGTCTTCACCGTGTGACTCGGGAATGATTCCTGTTAGAGGTTAATATTATAATGTATTAAGTAGATGATTTCCTTCACGAATAATGCGGCGGATCAGTCGGCGGCACTTACCGGGTCGGTCAGCATGGTTCTCAGGTGAGAGGTCAGCGCCAGCACCGCCAAGCAGTTGAACACGGTCCCATTAATAACGGAGTACCAAAAGTCTCTGGAGGGGAGCAGCATAACAAAAGTCACCACAAAGTCTGCATAGAAGACCAGCATCCATGTTATCACGGCGCAGACCATGCCGCAGCCGTCCCGTATAAACCACAATCTGTCTGCTAGCTCCGCCTCCGAGGGGGAGGAGCTGTAGCCATCGCTGTCGTTGAGAAGAGGATGGTGCTCCACGTCACGGAAGCGATGTCCTGACGCCTGCATGTCTGCCAGAATCTGATCCTGAGAAAGAAGACACAACGGGCGTTACATAACATACAGCGGCCTCGCACTGTGCGGTCACATGACGGCGACGCAGAGGGGGGAGGAGAGGGAGGTAAATTTACACCGGCGCAGCCGCACGGAAACAGACGTGATATCATGTAATAAACGCTTGTAAATATTGTCACAACTAGTAACGGCGCCCCCAGCCGGCGCCAGGCCTCGCTGCCATCTATAAATCCTCTATACACTGCGGACAGAGCAGTTGTCACCCAGCTTCCCCAGACTCCTGAATGGCAAATCTGCATAGTTGTGCAGCGATACCTCCCCTGCTACATAAGCCAGATTTATCATTCAGGAGTCTAGGAAAGTTGGATGACAACCTCTGTACGAGCTGTAATGACGGCCATATTGGTTGTCAGCTTGCGAGATCCTAGTTGTCGTGATCGCGCCGGTCGGCACCTGCTGTACGGACATTTTACTGGCTCCACGTTCAGGTCTGTGATGTGGAGGAATCCTAAAGGGGCCAATGACCTTAAATGTGCTGCAGCGCGATAAAAGTAGTGATCGTGGGGGAGGGGAGGTGTCCGCACTACATGTCACTCACCAGAGTAATACAGTGACAGCCTCTCCCCAGCGTCCTGAAATGGCTGATAACAGGGAGCAATAGACAATATTCAGCTGTCCTACATTTCCCCTCTACCCAGATTGAAATGGCTGATAACAGGGAGCAATAGATTCTACACAGGGGAAGGGCCGGGATTTGTTTAAGCCGGTTTGTAATTCTGAATCGATAACTATCTGCATGGAAATAATTTCTCCCACATGCACAGCTCTGTGTGACCAGTCATGCGGGGAGAGGGGGGGGGGGGGTCGTGGCCCTGGGGCCGGTCACCCGTCCTGTGCAGGTTCAAACCAACCAATCTGGGGCTCCGACACTTATTACATGTATACACAATGCCAGGTGACCCCCCACTGTCTGATAGCAACATATTAGGAGATTGTGATGTGCAAAGACCCTCAGGTCATCACCCATCATCTGTGATCCGGACTACTCCCGGCAGTCCTCAATATTTAGGGGTCACATCCAGGAATTGTGAAGCTTCACACTGTATAATGTAAAGTACAGCAGCTTTCTAATAGACTGGGTTTAATTCAAGATCTCCGCTTGCTGTCAGAGCATTTTCATTTATAACCAGAGGCTGAAAACCTGTAATCATTCTCACAGCTGATGGTTTGTTACAGTGTATCCAGTCCTGACAATCTTCTGTGAGATGAACATCCTGGATTCCAAACGGATACATTGTAACAAACAATCAGGGCAGGAGAGATTTGTGCCGCCGATGTATTGAGCTAGAAGGCTAGACTGCATACATTGTAACAAACGTCCAGCTGTGAAAAGAGTCACACACCCAATTGTCTATAGACGGCGACAGATCTCACGACTCACCTCACGATAATCGTTACGCAGACATTGCACGCGGCTTCTGACCCCGCGACCGACGTCTGATCATGTCTGGAAATATCTGCAAAGAGAAAAAGTCACAGAATTGAGGACGTTCCCGGAGGGGGAGGGGCACGCTGGCTTTGTACGGGGTGTCTGCAGCGGAGCGCCAAAACCCTGCGTCCTCAGGCAGTCGGAGAGATTGGACCGCAGCACCGACCTGCACCTTGCTGCTCCGCACATCTAACCCAAGACCAGCCTGTAGGGACGAGTGACGTCACAAGTATAAATACACCGGCAGCCAATGAGAGCAGCCGCCTCCGCGGTGACAGAGCGCACACCAAGGAATCTCGATGACGAGCCGAGGAACTCGGCAATAAAAAAAAAATATCAGAATGAAGTTTATATAACTGAGCGAGGTTTACAGGCCGTAATTAATTATAGGAGTCATTTACGGGCCCTGCGGTCGGACGAGTTCTGGAGAATGTGACTGGGCCGGTTCTCTCAAAGCTTGAACTTGAGGCAGAGAATAAAGCGGGGGACGGGTCTCCGCAGGTTGTCACTTACTGCCGTACTACCGGGACTCCTGGTCTCAGTCAAGGCAACCTGCTCCATCTACAGCACGAGCGCGGGAAACTGGTTGTCAGTGCCCAACCTCCCTGACTACAGAATGGTCCTGCAGACATCGGAAGACCCTGCACCGCCTGTGATTAAGTTGTCAGACTAAATGTAGGTGGTGCTCCGACAACCCAGGTTCCCACGCTCTTGTTGCAGGCGTACATGACAACTAAACAGAGCACCCAGAAAAAAACAAAACTGACCCCAGGCAATTAATACAGCCAAGGACCCCCAAAATGATATGGGCTGACCTGACAGAGTAAGGGTATATAGAGACGGTGCGGTCAAATAGCAGGTAATACGATAATCAACTACGATTTTATTGCGTCTGAATATACCGTACGATCGGGGCGAGGTTTTATTACAGAGTCCAGTGGGGGTTATAGTAGATAAGGACTTGTGATTTTCAGGGCACAGAACCACTGGACCGGAGTCATGAAGCTCCGCCCATCGCCCGCTCCACGTCCACCAGTAACAAGCGATAAATCGCCCTGCGCGCTGTCCGGTCACGAAGCTCTAATTATCCAGCCGCTCGTTACAACTTCATCCCCATGAACCGGCAGGTGACACTTATTAAAGATCATTTGAAAAAATATTAAAAAAACCTGCGGTTGCGTTCACACGTTGCGGTCAATGACATTTTTTGGCAGCAATTTTTACTAAACCACGGCAAAAAAACGCGAATTGACCGCGACATGTGAAACAAGGGACGAAGAATGTGACAAACTGACAGCAGCGCCGCCGCCGCGAGGATCAATCACCGGAAACACGACTTCACCAATAATTGATCTGGATTCTGTTCTTCAGAGAAATCGCACGTATCCAGAAACCGGTCACATGACATCAAACACTCAATACGTAAGGCTGGGTCACACGCGGCGCTACCTCGGTATAGAGATGCGGTTATTGGCTGCGCGGTTTTTACAGGTGAAACATTTTATATGGTGTTTAACCTGGAAAAAAAACACAAGGTCAGTAATCGCACCGCAAAACACGTGCATTTTTTGCCGGGTGCGTGGCGTCTACACATGATCAGCACACTCCTCTCCTGACATACTCTGTGCTGCTGGGGATCCTGCTCCTCCCACTATGTAACACTCAGCCTGTCACCTCCCACATGATCAGCACACTCCTCTCCTGACATACTCTGTGCTGCTGGGGATCCTGCTCCTCCCACTATGTAACTCTCAGCCTATCACCTCCCACATGATCAGCACACTCCTCTCCTGACATACTCTGTGCTGCTGTGAGGACTCTGCTCCTTTTGTAACTTCCTACTTGTCTCCATTCCCTTCCTAATATTTTGACACTTCAACCACATATCCAAAGACACCCTAGTAATACTCTGTGCTGCTGTGAGGAGTCTAATGATGTGACTTGTAACTTCAAAATAGGATACAAGAAAGAGGGTTCATGTGAGAGAAAAATCCAGAATTTTTATTATCAGAAAATCTCCTGGGAAAATTGTGTTTAACCCATAAAACCAGAGGCGGCGCTGCCATCGGACATCTCGTACATCAGCGGAGCATTTTCTGGCGTGGGCCTCGTAGGTGCCCCCATGTATCCCGCTATACATTATATATACCCCAGTGATTGCCCTTGACAAGAGCCCTGACATCTGCGGAGGAGCGGAGCGCAGCGTCTCCTGTGATTGGGTTACATCTTCGTCCTTGTGGAGCGCCGCGCCGCCGACTGCCAACGTCTTATAGGTCTTTCAAAGGCAAAAAAAACGCAGAATCAATAAAAGCATCAGAGGCCGAGCCCAGCGCTAAAAACTTCACTTAAAGGGCAAGTGCCACGAGAAAAAAAAAAAAAAAGAAGATTCCCCAAAATTTCAGTCCTTCAGAGTTGTCGCCCCTCGTCCAGACACCAAAGATTCCATAAAACTGCGTGACAACCAATATGGCCGCCGTTACCGCTCCACTAGACGCTGGCACTCGGCTTTCCTAGACTCCTCAAAGGCGTCAGCTTAAATCGGAGTTGTACCTTCCCCGAGTCTAGAAAGCCGGGTGACTACCATAGTTAACGCTGGAGCTGCCGCCGCCCTCCGGTATTTACATTGGTGTTTGTCGCAATTTATTGCCGTGATTTTCATAAGCGTGACAAAAAACGCAGTTGTATTTATAATAAAATCGTCAAACTTGGCAAAAAAATTACAACTGCTATAAATACACCCGAATAGGTCAACACCTGGTTCAAATAAACGGACGACTCCGGGACGTATATTTTCTGGGGTTCTTGATTTTAGGGCGAGGGGCAGGGACCCCTGGTTGCCGCTTATCACTGCCATAAATGAGGGAGGGGGCAAAGGACGGGTAACATGCATCTATGGTAAACTAACCGGCCGCCTATGGAAGGATCCAACAACCAGGAGAGCCCCCGATATGTATACACTGGGGGGCAACTATCAAATCTGGTCAAAAGAAAAAGCAGTTGTCCATCCAATCAGGTCGCTGCTTTCATTTTTCAAAGGGTTACTGAAAAATGAGAGGTGGAATCTGATTGGATGGGCCGCCCTCTCTTTACATAGCTAGAAGTGTAGAGTGCAGATCCGCAGCCGCCATATCCGATTTATACATGGGAGGTGTCAGCGCACGTTTCCAACATTCAGCCTCATTCACACAGCGATCATCCGGTCAGTATTTCGCATCCGTATTTTGAAGATAAAACCAGAGCTGCATTGAAGATGGAGAAAAAGCAGAAATCTTTACATTACACTAGTTCTCGTATTGGCGTAAAAATACGGATGCAGAATATGGAGTGAAAACGCGTATGCGAATGAAATGGTTGTCAGGACCCCGACATAACACTAAGCAGGATGTAAGAATGGGCGGTATAACGGTCCGCGGTCACATGACTGTTCACCGAGGAGGGAGCGCGTCACGCTTATTACACGACAACCACGACGATGAGACAACACAATGACTGCTCAGTACTGGTCACAACGCCACGAGCACGCGACCCAACGCCAAATAGAGAGAAATAATTATATATATATAGATAGAAGATAAAGAGATAGACAGACAGACAGACATGAGAGAGATAGATAGATAGACATGAGAGAGATAGATAGACAGACATGAGAGAAGATATGAGATAGATATGAGATAGATAGATAGATATGAGATAGATATGAGATAGATATGAGATAGATAGATAGATATGAGATAGATAGATAGATAGATATGAGATAGATAGATAGATAGATATGAGATAGAGAGAGAGAGAGAGAGAGATAGATAGAGATAGATAGATAGATAGATGAGATAGATAGATAGATAGACAGACATGAGAGAGATAGATAGATAGATAGATAGATAGACAGACATGAGAGAGATAGATAGATAGATAGATAGATAGACAGACATGAGAGAGATAGATAGATAGATAGATAGATAGATAGATAGACAGACATGAGAGAGATAGATAGACAGACATGAGAGAGAGATAGATAGATATGAGATAGATAGATAGATAGATAGATATGAGACAGACATGAGAGAGATAGATAGATAGATATGAGATAGATAGATAGACAGACTATGAGAGAGAGAGATAGATATGAGATAGATAGATAGATAGATAGATAGATAGATAGATAGATAGATAGATAGATAGATAGATATGAGATGGATTGATAGATAGATAGATAGATAGATAGATAGATAGATAGATATGAGACAGACATGAGAGAGATAGATAGATATAGATATGAGATAGATAGATAGACAGACATGAGAGAGAGAGAGATAGATAGATAGATATGAGATAGATAGTTAGATATGAGATAGATAGAGAGAGAGAGAGAGAGAGAGAGAGAGAGAGAGAGAGAGAGAGAGAGAGAGAGAGAGAGAGAGAGAGAGAGAGAGAGAGATAGATATGAGAGAGAGAGAGAGAGATAGAGAGATAGATAGATATGAGAGAGAGAGAGAGAGAGAGATAGAGAGATAGAGAGATAGATAGATAGATAGATAGATAGATAGATAGATAGATAGATAGATAGATATGAGATAGATAGATAGATAGATAGATAGATAGATAGATAGGAGATAGATAGATAGATAGATAGATAGATAGATAGATAGATAGATAATTTCCTCATCCGTCAGTCATCTTATACACTGGAGACTGCAGTGACGTAGTAATGAGATATATATATATATGTGTTTTCCTCAGACAGTTGCAGCTGCTGCAGAGCCGCTTGTGGACGCTGCTGTCAGTCACAGGCCGGGGATCAGGGGTGTGTACACAGAAGCAGCACGCAGTGTCACCCCTCCCCCTGTATCTCGGGGGTGACCGGTGCACGGTGTAGGGGCTCACCGAGCTGTCAGCCGTACCCCGGGCAGGTCACATGATCTCAGGTTGTTACATTGTTGCCTGTGCAATAGACACAACGTTCCACGGTGCAGTGACAGGAGGCCCGGGAGCCGAACTGACAGCACCCCCGCCTCCCAGCAGGCCACCTCCGGCCTCCTGTTACCTCAGCCGCCCGCCCTCACCTGCCGCCACTCTCCTCCATTGTCCCCTCGGACGCTGCCGGCCACCACAACCTCTCTCTCCTGGATTTAGCTGCTACTTCCGGGATCGCTGGGATCGGCTTTTTCCGGAGCCGCTGGAAGATTTCGTTAGGTTTCGGAATGTCCGCAGCACGCATGCGTCAAAGCAAGCTCTCGCGTAAATCGTCCGGTGACCATCCAGCTGCGGAGAATGCCGCTATGTGTCCGCCATCTTGGTTGTGGCAAGTGCATTCTCCACTGCATCATACATGTTTATTATTATTAGGGTATAGAAAGGGTTACAAGTGTTTCAGTAATGTGTATACGCACCAGTTATTGGGAAGGGACATCAGGAAGATTATGCCTTATTCTCTGCCCATCTATATGTGACAAACCCCAAACCTACAGCCTTTTAATCACAAATAGCGCATGCATATAATATAACCCCTCCATCTCACTCCAAAAAGAAGAAAGACCCCAGACGCCTAAATAAATACAAGCCATAAACCCCTCAATACAGACGGTTAACCGTCATATACAAGATGCTCATAAAGGGTTAACCTTGGAGGGACTTACATTATACAGGAGAGCAGGGGCGTAACTAGGAAAGACTGGGCCCCATAGCAAACTTTTGACTGGCCCCCCCCCCTCCCCCGGGTGTCACACAACCCCCCTTGTAGATAGTGCCTTTTTTACAGCCCCCCCTGTAGATAGCGCCATACAGCCCCCCCGTAGATAATGCCATACAGTCCCCCTGTAGATAACGCCATACAGTCCCCTGTTGATAATGCCATACAGTCCCCCCTGTAGATAACGCCATACAGTCCCCCCTGTAGATAACGCCATACAGTCCCCCCTGTAGATAACGCCATACAGCCCCCCTGTAGATAACGCCATACAGACCCCCCCTGTAGATAACGCCATACAGCCCCCCTGTAGATAACGCCATACAGCGCCCCCCTGCAGGGAACGACATACAGCACCCCCCCTGCAGGGAACGCCATACAGCGCCCCGTCCCCCCCCCAAAAAAAAAAGCGACCTACAGTGTTGTTGTGTCCTACAAATAATATGCATCCCCTATCCACAGGACATGTATCCCCCTCTCCACAGGATCTCCACAGGACATGTATCCCCCTCTCCACAGGATCTCCACAGGACATGTATCCCCCTCTCCACAGGACATGTATCCCCTCTCCACAGGATCTGCACAGGACATGTATCCCCCTCTCCACAGGATCTCCACAGGACATGTATCCCCCTCTCCACAGGACATGTATCCCCCTCTCCACAGGACATGTATCCCCCTCTCCACAGGATCTCCACAGGACATGTATCCCCCTCTCCACAGGACATGTATCCCCCTCTCCACAGGATCTCCACAGGACATGTATCCCCCTCTCCACAGGACATGTATCCCCTCTCCACAGGATCTGCACAGGACATGTATCCCCCTCTCCACAGGATCTCCACAGGACATGTATCCCCCTCTCCACAGGACATGTATCCCCCTCTCCACAGGACATGTATCCCCTCTCCACAGGATCTCCACAGGACATGTATCCCCCTCTCCACAGGACATGTATCCCCTCTCCACAGGATCTGCACAGGACATGTATCCCCCTCTCCACAGGACATGTATCCCCCTCTCCACAGGACATGTATCCCCCTCTCCACAGGATCTCCACAGGACATGTATCCCCTCTCCACAGGACATGTATCCCCCTCTCCACGGGATCTCCACAGGACATGTATCCCCCTCTCCACAGGATCTCCACAGGACAGGGGATACATGAGTGATCGCTGGCAGCGATAGGGAGAACGGGGGACCGAAAGTCCCCTGAAGTTCTCCATGACAAACCTCGGACTCATGTATCCCCTGTCCTCTGGAGATCCTGTGGAGAGGTGGATACATGTCCTGTGCAGATCCTGTGGAGAGGGGATACATGTCCTGTGGAGATCCTGTGGAGAGGGGGATACATGTCCTGTGGAGAGGGGATACATGTCCTGTGGAGAGGGGATACATGTCCTGTGGAGAGGGAGATACATGTCCTGTGGAGAGGGGGATACATGTCCTGTGGAGAGGGGATACATGTCCTGTGGAGATCCTGTGGAGAGGGGGATACATGTCCTGTGGCGATCCTGTGGAGAGGGGGATACATGTCCTGTGGAGATCCTGTGGACAGGGGGATACATGTCCTGTGGAGATCCTGTGGAGAGGGGGATACATGTCCTGTGGAGATCCTGTGGAGAGGGGGATACATGTCCTGTGGAGATCCTGTGGAGAGGGGATACATGTCCTGTGGAGATCCTGTGGAGAGGGGATACATGTCCTGTGGAGAGGGGATACATGTCCTGTGGAGAGGGGATACATGTCCTGTGCAGATCCTGTGGAGAGGGGGATACATGTCCTGTGTATATCCTGTGGAGAGGGGGATACATGTCCTGTGGAGATCCTGTGGAGAGGGGGATACATGTCCTGTGGGGATCCTGTGGAGAGGGGGATACATGTCCTGTGGGGATCCTGTGGAGAGGGGGATACATGTCCTGTGGAGATCCTGTGGAGAGGGGATACATGTCCTGTGCAGATCCTGTGGAGAGGGGGATACATGTCCTGTGTATATCCTGTGGAGAGGGGATACATGTCTTGTGTTTAATGGCAGAGCGGAGAGATACCTCCCTGCTCTGCCGTAGTGATCAGTGGCGTCCCGCTGTAGCAGCTATAGCGGCTGCTAGCGGAGCCTGCGGCCATGGTGGGGGCCCGTGCCGGCGGGCGACACGGGCCCACTCATGCGGGCCCCGTAGCAGCCGCTACTGCTGCTACGGCGGTTGTTACGCCACTGCAGGAGAGGGGACCCCGCTGACCATAAGAGCTTACACTCTACAGGAGAGAGGACACTGCTGATCATAAGAGCTTACACTCTACAGGAGAGAGGACCCTGCTGATCATAAGAGCTTACACTCTACAGGAGAGAGGACCCTGCTGACCATAAGAGCTTACACTCTACAGGAGAGAGGACCCTGCTGACCATAAGAGCTTACACTCTACAGGAGAGAGGACACTGCTGACCATAAGAGCTTACACTCTACAGGAGATAAGACCGTGCTGACCATAAGAGCTTACACTCTACAGGAGAGAGGACACTGCTGACCATAAGAGCTTACACTCTACAGGAGAGAGGACACTGCTGACCATAAGAGCATACACTCTACAGGAGAGGGGACCCCGCTGACCATAAGAGCTTACACTCTACAGGAGAGAGGACGGACACATCTGACCATAAGAGCTTACACTCTACAGGAGAGACACTGCTGACCATAAGAGCTTACACTCTACAGGAGAGAGGACACTGCTGACCATAAGAGCTTACACTCTACAAGAGAGAGGACCCCTCTGACCATAAGAGCTTACACTCTACAGGAGAGACACTGCTGACCATAAGAGCTTACGCTCTACAGGAGAGAGGACCCTGCTGATCATAAGAGCTTACACTCTACAAGAGAGAGGACCCTGCTGACCATAAGAGCTTACACTCTACAGGAGAGAGGACACTGCTGACCATAAGAGCTTACACTCTACAGGAGATAAGACCCTACTGACCATAAGAGCTTACACTCTACAGGAGAGAGGACCCTGCTGACCATAAGAGCTTACACTCTACAGGAGATAAGACCCTGCTGACCATAAGAGCTTACACTCTACAGGAGAGAGGACACATCTGACCATAAGAGCTTACACTCTACAGGAGAGACACTGCTGATCATAAGAGCTTACAATCTACAGGAGAGAGGACACTGCTGACCATAAGAGCTTACACTCTACAGGAGATACGACCCTACTGACCATAAGAGCTTACACTCTACAGGAGAGAGGACCCTGCTGACCATAAGAGCTTAGACTCTACAGGAGATAAGACCCTGCTGACCATAAGAGCTTACACTCTACAGGAGAGAGGACACATCTGACCATAAGAGCTTACACTCTACAGGAGAGAGGACCCTGCTGATCATAAGAGCTTACACTCTACAGGAGAGAGGACACTGCTGATCATAAGAGCTTACACTCTACAGGAGAGAGGACCCTGCTGATCATAAGAGCTTACACTCTACAGGAGAGAGGACCCTGCTGATCATAAGAGCTTACACTCTACAGGAGAGAGGACCCTGCTGACCATAAGAGCTTACACTCTACAGGAGAGAGGACCCTGCTGACCATAAGAGCTTACACTCTACAGGAGAGAGGACCCCGCTGATCATAAGAGCTTACACTCTACAGGAGAGAGGACCCCACTGACCATAAGAGCTTACACTCTACAGGAGAGAGAACCCTGCTGACCATAAGAGCTTACACTCTACAGGAGAGGACCCCGCTGATCATAAGAGCTTACACTCTACAGGAGAGAGAGACACTGCTGACCATAAGAGCTTACACTCTACAGGAGAGACACTGCTGACCATAAGAGCTTACACTCTACAGGAGAGAGGACACTGCTGACCATAAGAGCTTACACTCTACAAGAGAGAGGACCCCTCTGACCATAAGAGCTTACACTCTACAGGAGAGAGGACACTGCTGATCATAAGAGCTTACACTCTACAGGAGAGACACTGCTGACCATAAGAGCTTACGCTCTACAGGAGAGAGGACCCTGCTGATCATAAGAGCTTACAATCTACAGGAGAGAGGACCCCGCTGACCATAAGAGCTTACACTCTACAGGAGAGAGGACTGCTCTGACCATAAGAGCTTACACTCTACAGGAGATAAGACCGTGCTGACCATAAGAGCTTACACTCTACAGGAGAGAGGACACTGCTGACCATAAGAGCTTACACTCTACAGGAGAGAGGACACTGCTGACCATAAGAGCTTACACTCTACAGGAGAGTGGACCCCGCTGACCATAAGAGCTTACACTCTACAGGAGAGAGTACCCTGCTGATCATAAGAGCTTACACTCTACAGGAGAGGACACTGCTGACCATAAGAGCTTACACTCTACAAGAGAGAGGACCCTGCTGACCATAAGAGCTTACACTTTACAGGAGAGAGGACCCCGCTGATCATAAGAGCTTACACTCTACAGGAGAGAGGACACCGCTGACCATAAGAGCTTACACTCTACAGGAGAGAGGACCCTGCTGATCATAAGAGCTTACACTCTACAGGAGAGAGGACCCCGCTGACCATAAGAGCTTACACTCTACAGGAGAGAGGACCCTGCTGATCATAAGAGCTTACACTCTACAGAAGTGAGGACACTGCTGACCATAAGAGCTTACACTCTACAAGAGAGAGGACCCTGCTGACCATAAGAGCTTACACTCTACAGGAGAGAGGACACTGCTGACCATAAGAGCTTACACTCTACAGGAGATAAGACCCTACTGACCATAAGAGCTTACACTCTACAGGAGAGAGGACCCTGCTGACCATAAGAGCTTACACTCTACAGGAGATAAGACCCTGCTGACCATAAGAGCTTACACTCTACAGGAGAGAGGACACATCTGACCATAAGAGCTTACACTCTACAGGAGAGAGGACCCTGCTGATCATAAGAGCTTACACTCTACAGGAGAGAGGACCCTGCTGACTATAAGAGCTTACACTCTACAGGAGAGAGGACCCCGCTGACCATAAGAGCTTACACTCTACAGGAGAGAGGACACATCTGACCATAAGAGCTTACACTCTACAGGAGAGAGGACCCCGCTGATCATAAGAGCTTACACTCTACAGGAGAGAGGACCCTGCTGACTATAAGAGCTTACACTCTACAGGAGAGAGGACGGACACATCTGACCATAAGAGCTTACACTCTACAGGAGAGACACTGCTGACCATAAGAGCTTACACTCTACAGGAGAGAGGACACTGCTGACCATAAGAGCTTACACTCTACAAGAGAGAGGACCCCTCTGACCATAAGAGCTTACACTCTACAGGAGAGACACTGCTGACCATAACAGCTTACGCTCTACAGGAGAGAGGACCCTGCTGATCATAAGAGCTTACACTCTACAGGAGAGAGGACCCCGCTGATCATAAGAGCTTACACTCTACAGGAGAGACACTGCTGACCATAAGAGCTTACACTCTACAGGAGAGAGGACCCTGCTGACCATAAGAGCTTACACTCTACAGGAGAGAGGACCCTGCTGATCATAAGAGCTTACACTCTACAGGAGAGAGGACACTGCTGACCATAAGAGCTTACACTCTACAGGAGATAAGACCCTACTGACCATAAGAGCTTACACTCTACAGGAGAGAGGACCCTGCTGACCATAAGAGCTTACACTCTACAGGAGAGAGGACACATCTGACCATAAGAGCTTACACTCTACAGGAGAGAGGACCCTGCTGACCATAAGAGCTTACACTCTACAGGAGAAAGGACACTGCTGATCATAAGAGCTTACACTCTACAGGAGAGAGGACACTGCTGACCATAAGAGCTTACACTCTACAGGAGATACGACCCTACTGACCATAAGAGCTTACACTCTACAGGAGAGAGGACCCTGCTGACCATAAGAGCTTAGACTCTACAGGAGATAAGACCCTGCTGACCATAAGAGCTTACACTCTACAGGAGAGAGGACACATCTGATCATAAGAGCTTACACTCTACAGGAGAAAGGACCCCGCTGATCATAAGAGCTTACACTCTACAGGAGAGAGGACCCCGCTGACCATAAGAGCTTACACTCTACAGGAGAGAGGACCCCGCTGATCATAAGAGCTTACACTCTACAGGAGAGAGGACCCCGCTGACCATAAGAGCTTACACTCTACAGGAGAGAGGACCCTGCTGACCATAAGAGCTTACACTCTACAGGAGAGACACTGCTGACAATAAGAGCTTACACTGTACAGGAGAGAGGACACTGCTGATCATAAGAGCTTACACTCTACAGGAGAGAGGACCCTGCTGATCATAAGAGCTTACACTCTACAGGAGAGAGGACCCTGCTGACCATAAGAGCTTACACTCTACAGGAGAGAGGACACATCTGACCATAAGAGCTTACACTCTACAGGAGAGACACTGCTGATCATAAGAGCTTACACTCTACAGGAGAGAGGACACTGCTGATCATAAGAGCTTACACTCTACAGGAGAGAGGACCCTGCTGACCATAAGAGCTTACACTCTACAGGAGAAAGGACCCCGCTGATCATAAGAGCTTACACTCTACAGGAGAGAGGACCCCGCTGACCATAAGAGCTTACACTCTACAGGAGAAAGGACCCCGCTGACCATAAGAGCTTACACTCTACAGGAGAAAGGACCCCGCTGATCATAAGAGCTTACACTCTACAGGAGAGAGGACCCCGCTGATCATAAGAGCTTACACTCTACAGGAGAAAGGACCCCGCTGATCATAAGAGCTTACACTCTACAGGAGAGAGGACCCCGCTGACCATAAGAGCTTACACTCTACAGGAGAGAGGACCCCGCTGATCATAAGAGCTTACACTCTACAGGAGAGAGGACCCCGCTGACCATAAGAGCTTACACTCTACAGGAGAGAGGACCCTGCTGACCATAAGAGCTTACACTCTACAGGAGAGACACTGCTGACAATAAGAGCTTACACTGTACAGGAGAGAGGACCCTGCTGATCATAAGAGCTTACACTCTACAGGAGAGAGGACACTGCTGACCATAAGAGCTTACACTCTACAGGAGAGAGGACCCCACTGACCATAAGAGCTTACACTCTACAGGAGAGAGGACACTGCTGATCATAAGAGCTTACACTCTACAGGAGAGAGGACCCCGCTGACCATAAGAGCTTACACTCTACAGGAGAGACACTGCTGATCATAAGAGCTTACACTCTACAGGAGAGAGGACCCCGCTGACCATAAGAGCTTACATTCTACAGGAGAGACACTGCTGACCATAAGAGCTTACACTCTACAGGAGAGAGGACCCTGCTGACCATAAGAGCTTACACTCTACAAGAGAGAGGACCCTGCTGACCATAAGAGCTTACACTCTACAGGAGAGAGGACCCCGCTGACCATAAGAGCTTACACTCTACAGGAGAGAGGACACTGCTGACCATAAGAGCTTACACTCTACAAGAGAGAGGACCCTGCTGACCATAAGAGCTTACACTCTACAGGAGAGAGGACCCCGCTGACCATAAGAGCTTACACTCTACAGGAGAGAGGACACTGCTGACCATAAGAGCTTACACTCTACAGGAGAGAGGACCCCGCTGACCATAAGAGCTTACACTCTACAGGAGAGAGGACACTGCTGACCATAAGAGCTTACACTCTACAGGAGAGAGGACCCTGCTGACCATAAGAGCTTACACTCTACAGGAGAGAGGACACTGCTGACCATAAGAGCTTACACTCTACAGGAGAGAGGACGCCGCTGACATCACATTTGTCATACTACATGGGGCAGTGTGTGATGGTCCGTGCTCTGTGTGTTGGTTTGGTGACGTCCGGCTCTGATTTCATGTGTAGATTGTGTCCGCACTTTCACTTTACTTTTCCTGGATTCCTTGAAATCATCTGATCTGCTGTATTGATATTTCATTGTGACATCAGATTCCTGCGTGGTCGATCACTCAGTTTATACAAGTTTTTCTGAGGGGGGAGGTGCTCTGTGACGGGAGTTAAGCAGAGTTCAGCGCAGGCACAGCAGTATCTCTGTGGCGTCTCGGACAACTGGTGAAGGACATGGCTGTGTTACTTCTTCTCTTTGTGGCATTTCTTTTCCTCTTTGTGACTAAATATTGTATAGACAGGGGGCCAGCAGCGCCCTCAGGGAAGTACCCGGCGCCAGGTCCTTGGTTCTGCGTCAAGAGATTCCTCTACCTGCTGCTGATACGTTATTCGCCTAAAAAAATGACAACGTACGGCGCTCTGCGGGAACAAGAAGCGCGTGGGACGAATAAACTGGCCAATCAAAACCATTCTCAGCGACTGTCCACACACGACCTCGAGGCTCCACAAAAACTGGTTGACAATCCACATGTGAGTATCTGTCATTGTGATATCTAATTGTATAGAGCGGGTGAAGGGGGCGCTACACTGGACTGACAGCCCGGCGCTATACTGGACTGACTGCCGGGCGCTACACTGGACTGACTGCCCGGCGCTACACTGGACTGACTGCCCGGCGCTACACTGGACTGACAGCCCGGCGCTACACTGGACTGACTGCCCGGCGCTACACTGGACTGACTGCCCGGCGCTACACTGGACTGACTGCCCGGCGCTACACTGGACTGACTGCCCGGCGCTACACTGGACTGACAGCCCGGCGCTACACTGGACTGACAGCCCGGCGCTACACTGTACTGACAGCCCGGCGCTACACTGGACTGACTTCCGGGCGCTACACTGGACTGTCTGCCGGGCGCTACACTGGACTGTCTGCCGGGCGCTACACTGGACTGACTGCCGGGCGCTACACTGTACTGTCTGCCGGGCAATCAAAACCATTCTCAGCGACTGTCCACACACGACCTCGAGGCTCCACAAAAACTGGTTGACAATCCACATGTGAGTATCTGTCATTGTGATATAAAATTGTATAGAGCGGGTGAAGGGGGCGCTACACTGGACTGACAGCCGGGCGCTACACTGGACTGACAGCCGGGCGCTACACTGGACTGACAGCCGGACGCTACACTGGACTGACTGCCGGGCGCTACACTGGACTGACTGCCGGGCGCTACACTGGACTGACTGCCGGGCGCTACACTGGACTGACTGCCGGGCGCTACACTGGACTGACAGCCGGGCGCTACACTGGACTGACTGCCGGGCGCTACACTGGACTGACTGCCGGGCGCTACACTGGACTGACTGCCGGGCGCTACACTGGACTGACTGCCGGGCGCTACACTGGACTGACAGCCGGGCGCTACACTGGACTGACTGCCGGGCGCTACACTGGACTGACTGCCGGGCGCTACACTGGACTGACTGCCGGGCGCTACACTGGACTGACTGCCGGGCGCTACACTGGACTGACTGCCGGGCGCTACACTGGACTGACTGCCGGGCGCTACACTGGACTGACTGCCGGGCGCTACACTGGACTGACTGCCGGGCGCTACACTGGACTGACTGCCGGGCGCTACACTGGACTGACTGCCGGGCGCTACACTGGACTGACTGCCGGGCGCTACACTGGACTGACTGCCGGGCGCTACACTGGACTGACTGCTGGGCGCTACAATGGACTGACTGCCGGGCGCTACACTGGACTGACAGCCCGATGCTACACTGTACTGTCTGCCGGGCGCTACACTGGACTGACTGCCGGGCGCTACACTGGACTGACTGCCGGGCGCTACACTGGACTGACTGCCGGGCGCTACACTGGACTGACAGCCGGACGCTACACTGTACTGACAGCCGGACGCTACACTGTACTGACAGCCGGGCGCTACACTGGACTGACTGCCGGGCGCTACACTGGACTGACTGCCGGGCGCTACAATGGACTGACAGCCGGGCGCCACACTGGACTGACTGCCGGGCGCTACACTGGACTGACTGCCGGGCGCTACACTGGACTGACTGCCGGGCGCTACACTGGACTGACTGCCGGGCGCTACACTGGACTGACTGCTGGGCGCTACAATGGACTGACTGCCGGGCGCTACACTGGACTGACAGCCCGACGCTACACTGTACTGTCTGCCGGGCGCTACACTGGACTGACTGCCGGGCGCTACACTGGACTGACAGCCGGGCGCTACACTGGACTGACTGCCGGGCGCTACACTGGACTGACTGCCGGGCGCTACACTGGACTGACAGACGGGCGCTACACTGGACTGACAGCCGGGCGCTACACTGGACTGACAGACGGGCGCTACACTGGGCAGGGTGTGCTGGGACCTGAGGTATTGATGATAGGGGGGATAGGTAGAAGAGGCAGTCAGTCACCTTGGGACATTACGGGAGGGGGGCTCTATCTATATCATATATATCTATTATATCTACACCGCGTTCCAAATTATTATGCAAATGTTATTTTTCGCTGATTTTCCTAAATAGTCGCTGCAATGACAGTCAGTATAATCTTCACCATCAACCGTTGGAGGATAATGCACATTTTATTGATAAATCTCCTAATGAGAACAGATATTTTTTGTTTCACATTATTATGCACAACAGAGATCAGAACATTTACAGGTTGTAAAGAGACTAAAATGGTCATTTGTTGAATTTGCAGCATCAGGAGGTCATATTTACAGACATCAAAAAACACTTACCAGGCCAAGTTACATGTTACACAGGACCCTCCTCTGATATCACCTGCACAGGACAAGTTACATGTTACACAGGACCCTTCTCTGATATCACCTGCACAGCACAAGTTACATGTTACACAGGACCCTCCTCTGATATCACCTGCACAGCACAAGTTACATGTTACACAGGACCCTTCTCTGATATCACCGGCACAGCACAAGTTACATGTTACACAGGATCCTCCTCTGATATCACCTGCACAGCACAAGTTACATGTTACACAGGACCCTTCTCTGATATCACCTGCACAGCACAAGTTACATGTAACACAGGACCCTCCTCTGATATCACCTGCACAGCACAAGTTACATGTTACACAGGACCCTTCTCTGATATCACCTGCACAGGACAAGTTACATAGGACCCTTCTCTGATATCACCTGCACAGCACAAGTTACATGTTACACAGGACCCTTCTCTGATATCACCTGCACAGCACAAGTTACATGTTACACAGGACCCTCCTCTGATATCACCTGCACAGCACAAGTTACATGTTACACAGGACTCGTCTCTGATATCACCTGCACAGCACAAGTTACATGTTACACCGGACCCTTCTCTGATATCACCTGCACAGCACAAGTTACATGTTACACAGGACCCTTCTCTGATATCACCGGCACAGGACAAGTTACATGTTACACAGGACCCCTTCTCTGATATCACCGGCACAGGACAAGTTACATGTTACACAGGACCCTCCTCTGATATCACCTGCACAGGACAAGTTACATGTTACACAGGACCCTCCTCTGATATCACCGGCACAGGACAAGTTACATGTTACACAGGACCCTTCTCTGATATCACCGGCACAGGACAAGTTACATGTTACACAGGACCCTCCTCTGATATCACCTGCACAGCACAAGTTACATGTTACACAGGACCCTCCTCTGATATCACCGGCACAGGACAAGTTACATGTCACACAGGACCCTTCTCTGATATCACCTGCACAGCACAAGTTACATGTTACACAGGACCCTTCTCTGATATCACCCGCACAGCACAAGTTACATGTTACACAGGACCCTTCTCTGATATCACCGGCACTATTCTTGCATCCGTTGAATTTGTGAGTATTTGGACAGTTTCTGCTTGAATATCTTTGCAGGATGTCAGAATCGCCTCCCAGAGCTTCTGTTTTGATGTGAACTGCCTCCCACCCTCATAGATATTCTGCTTTAGAATGCTCCAAAGGTTCTCAATAGGGTTGATGTCAGGGGAACATGGGGGGGCCACACCATGAGTTTCTGTCCTTTTATGCCCATAGCAGCCAATGACACAGAGGTATTCTTTGCAGCATGAGATGGTGCATTGTCATGCATGAAGATAATTTTGCTACAGTTCTTCATTTTGTACCATGGAAGAAAGAGGTCAGTCATAAACTCCACGTACTTTGCAGAGGTCATTTTCACACCGTCAGGGACCCTAAAGGGGCCTACCAGCTCTCTCCCCATGATTCCAGCCCAAAACATGACTCCGCCACCACCTTGCTGACGTTGCAGCCTTGTTGGGACATGGTGGCCATTCACCAAACATCCACTACTCCATCCATCCGAACCATCCAGGGTTGCACGGCACTCATCAGTAAACAACATGGTTTGAAAATGAGTCTTCATGTATTTCTGAGCCCACTGCAACCGTTTCTGCTTGTGGGCATTGTTTAGGGGTGGCCGCATAATCGCTTTATGCACACTTGCAAACCTCTGGAGGATCCTACACCTTAAGGTTCGCGGGACTCCAGAGGCACCAGCGGCTTCAAATACCTGTTTGCTGCTTTGCAATGGCATTTTAGCAGCTGCTCTCCTAATCCTATTAATTTGTCTGGCAGAAACCTTCCTCATTATGCCTTTATCTGTACTCTGAATCAGCCACAAATCTTTTCACAGTACGATGATCACGTTTAAGTTTTCTTGAAATATCCAATGTTTTCATACCTTGTCCAAGGTATTGCTCTATTTCGGCAGCAGGGAGATCCTTTTTCTTCCCCATATTGCTTGAAACCTGTGGCTGCTTAATAATGTGGAACGTCCTTCTTAAGTAGTTTTCCTTTGATTGGGCACACCTGGCAAACTAATTATCACAGGTGTCTGAGATTGATTACAATGATCCAAAGAGCCCCAAGACACAAGACCATCCATGAGTTTCATTGAAAAACTAATAATTAAATGTTTATGACACTTAAATCCAATGTGCAGAATAATTTGGAACACGGTGTATATACAGACACACAAGTCGCGCAGCGCTCCAATAATCATTTATTATAATCCGGGAGAAATCGCTGAACACGAGAGAAGAAAACACAAATTTAACTGGAACTATGAGGAGCTGCAATCCCGTCATCTGTCTATTGTATGTGACCAAGTATCTAAGTCAAGTCCATAGGCAACGCTCCCTAGTATCTATCTATCTATCTCATATCTATCTATCTGTAATGGCAGGGGGTAGGGAGACGGACAAGTGAGCCCTAATCTACCCGCCACTCTGTCCCTGCCTACTTGCAACGACCCGCCGTAGGCGACGGGGTACAACTGGGCGGCGGTCCCTGCGCTCAGAAAGTGCACGACAAACACGACAAACATACAAAAGGAACACAAGCAAGGAAAAGGGGCCGTTGCCCACGCAACACCGTGAGCAACCAGAGTGGTGAACGAGCCGAGTCAAGCCAGGAGTGTGCGAGGTACAAAACGAAAAGCAGAAGAGTAGTCGGTAAGCCAGGGTCTGTATGGAGCAGGATCAAAAATAGCAGGAGCTGTAGCTGGGCCAGGAAACCACAAGGAAAGAATCACAAGCACCGAGGGACAGGAAGTGCAGGCTTAAATAGACCGAGGGCGGGAGCTAGCTGAGTCTGGCCAGGTTACGATAGGCTCTCCCACTCCTAAGCCTGCCAGCCTGAATGGTGGAAGCAGGAGTCAGTCTCAGGGATGTATTCTCAGGTGCTGACTGATTAGTTCTGGGAGTTAACCCCGAAGCTGTGCCTGGCAGATCCTTTACAGTACCCCCCCTTTTATGAGGGGCCACCGGACCCTTTCTAAGTGGACCTGGCTTACTGGGGAAAAGCAGTTGGAACCTCCTGACCAATACCCCAGCGTGAACATCCCGGGTGGGAACCCAAGTCCTCTCCTCGGGCCCGTATCCTCTCCAATGGACCAGGTATTGGAGTGAGCCTTGGACCATCTTGCTGTCCACAATCCTGGCCACCTCGAATTCCACCCCCTCCGGGGTGAGGATGGGAACAGGAGATCTCCTCGAGGGAGCCAAGGACGGGGAGCAGCGTTTGAGGAGGGAGGCATGAAACACATCGTGTATCCGAAAAGACGGGGGTAACTCCAGCCGGAAGGAGACAGGATTGAGGACCTCAATGACCTTATACGGCCCAATAAACCGGGGAGCAAACTTCTTGGAGGGAACCTTGAGACGCAAGTTCCTAGACGACAACCACACCAGATCCCCGACCATAAACAGGGGGTTAGCAGAACATTTTTTATCAGCCTGAGTTTTTTGTACGCTCTGGGACACCTCTAGGTTTTTCTGAACCTGGGCCCAGACAGTGCACAGTTCCCATTGAACGACCTCTACCTCGGGATTGTTGGAACTACCAGGTGAAACGGAGGAGAACCGTGGATTAAACCCAAAATTACAAAAAAAAGGAGAGACCCCTGATGAGTTACTGACCCGGTTATTAAGGGAAAATTCAGCGAGGGGAATGAAAGAGACCCAATCATATTGACAGTCAGAGACAAAACACCTTAAGTATTGTTCTAGAGATTGATTAGTCCTCTCCGTTTGGCCATTGGTTTCAGGATGGAAGGCAGAGGAGAAGGACAGATCAATCCCCAACTTCATACAGAAGGCTCTCCAAAACAATGAAACAAATTGTACCCCTCTGTCTGAAACAATATTGACAGGGACCCCATGGAGACGCAGGATGTGTTTGACAAACAAGGTAGCCAACGTTTTGGCGTTGGGTAGTTTCTTGAGGGGCACAAAGTGGCACATCTTACTGAAGCGGTCCACCACCACCCACACCACCGACTTGCCTTGGGATGGAGGCAAATCGGTGATAAAATCCATGGAGATATGTGTCCAAGGTCTCTGGGGAATGAGCAACGAACGCAGTAAGCCCGCTGGTCGGGACCTGGGAGTCTTGGACCTAGCACAAACCTCACAAGCGGCGACGTAGGCCTTAACGTCTTTAGGCAACCCAAGCCACCAATAATTTCTGGTAATGAGGTGTTTGGTACCCAGGATGCCTGGATGGCCAGATAGTGCGGAGTCATGATTTTCCCTAAGTACCCTTAGCCGGAATTGCAGGGGAACAAACAGCTTGTTCTCAGGAAGGTTCCCGGGAGCTGCACCTTGATCAGCAGCAATATCAGAGACTAAATCAGAATCGATCGAGGAAATGATTATACCTGGAGGCAAAATACAAGCAAGATCTTCCTCCGAAGGAGGGCTGGCCATGAAGCTATGCGACAGTGCATCGGCCTTAATATTTTTAGACCCAGCCCTATAGGTAACCAAAAAATTGAATCTGGTAAAAAATAACGCCCATCGAGCTTGTCTCGGGTTTAGCCTCCGGGCAGATTCTAGGAAAACCAGATTCTTGTGATCGGTAAGGACCGTTACCTGGTGCCTAGCCCCCTCCAGGAAGTGGCGCCACTCTTCAAATGCCCATTTAATGGCTAAGAGTTCGCGGTTGCCAATATCATAGTTACTTTCAGTTGGCGAAAACTTCCTGGAGAAGTAGGCACAGGGGCGGAGATGGGTGAGGGACCTGGTACCCTGGGACAAGACAGCACCCACTCCCACCTCAGATGCGTCAACTTCCACGATAAATGGCTCCATTTGGTTGGGCTGAACCAGCACCGGGGCCGAGACAAAGCACTTCTTAAGGACCTCAAAAGCCTGGACAGCCTCAGGAGGCCAGTGGAGGAGATCAGCACCTTTGCGAGTGAGGTCCGTAAGGGGCTTAGCGATGACCGAGAAGTTAGCAATAAATCTCCTGTAATAATTAGCGAACCCCAAAAAACACTGTAACGCCTTCAGGGAGGCAGGTTGGACCCATTCCGCCACAGCCTGAACCTTGGCGGGGTCCATGCGGAATTCATGAGTAGTGAGGATTTGACCCAAAAATGGAATCTCCTGCACCCCAAACACACATTTTTCGGTCTTAGCAAACAGTTTGTTTTCCCGAAGGACCTGGAGCACCTTCCTGACATGCTCAATGTGGGAGGACCAGTCCTTGGAAAACACCAGTATGTCATCAAGGTACACTACCAGAAAAATCCCCAGGTAATTTCTCAAAATCTCATTTATGAAATTCTGGAAGACCGCAGGGGCATTACACAACCCAAAGGGCATGACGAGGTATTCGAAATGGCCTTCGGGCGTGTTAAACGCAGTCTTCCACTCATCCCCCTCTTTGATGCGAATAAGGTTATACGCCCCCCCGTAGATCCAATTTAGAAAACCATTGGGCCCCCTGAACCTGATTAAAGAGATCAGGAATCAAAGGAAGGGGATACTGGTTCCTTACCGTGACCTTATTCAGGCTACGGTAGTCAATGCATGGCCTAAGACCACCATCCTTCTTCCCCACGAAGAAGAAGCCAGCACCTACCGGAGAAGAAGAGGGACGAATGTAACCCTTGGCCAGGGATTCCTGGATATACACCCTCATAGCTTCACGTTCGGGACAAGAAAGATTAAATATCCTACCCTTAGGAAGCTTAGCTCCTGGTACCAAATCGATAGCGCAATCGTATTCTCTATGAGGAGGTAACACTTCGGAGGCCTCCCTAGAGAAACCATCAGCGAAGTCCTGAACAAACTCGGGTAGCGTGTTCACCTCCTCAGGGGGAGAAATAGAATTAAGAGAAAAACATGACGTACAACATTCATTACCCCATTTGGTTAGCTCCCCAGTATTCCAGTCAAACGTGGGATTATGCAACTGCAACCAGGGAAGACCTAGAACCAAATCGTACGATAATCCCTGCATCAACAGTACAGAGCATTGCTCCAAATGCATGGAGCCAACAAGGAGTTCAAAAACAGGGGTATGCTGTGTAAAATAACCATTAGCAAGAGGAGTGGAGTCGATACCCACTACCGGGACAGGTTTAGGCAAATCAATGAGAGGCATAGCAAGGGACATAGCAAATTCCACAGACATGATATTAGTAGAGGACCCTGAATCCACGAAGGCACTGCCGGTAGCAGACCTACCACCAAAAGAGACCTGAAAGGGAAGCAAGATCTTAGTACGTTTCATATTTACGGGAAATACCTGTGCGCCCAAGTGACCTCCCCGATGATCACTTAGACGCGGAAGTTCTCTGGCTGCAATCTTACGCTTAGGACAGTTGTTCACTTGATGCTTGTCGTCCCCACAGTAGAAGCAGAGACCATTCTTCCTGCGGAATTCTCTACGTTGTTGGGGGGACACGGAGGCCCCGAGTTGCATAGGTATCTCTGAATCTTTCGGGGAGGAACGAAGCAACGGAGCTTCGGGAGGCATCATGGGGGAGTCGGAGGAGAAAACACATAAACGTTCACGTTGTCGTTCCCTGAGACGTCGATCAAGTCGTACCGCTAAAGCCATAACCTGGTCTAGGGAGTCAGAAGAGGGATAGCTAACTAGCAGGTCTTTCAGGGCATTCGACAGACCCAACCTAAACTGGCACCTTAAGGCAGGGTCATTCTACCGAGAAGCTACGCACCACTTCCGAAAGTCAGAGCAATACTCCTCAACAGGTCTCTTACCCTGACTTAAGGTCACCAGCTGACTCTCGGCAAAGGCAGTCCTGTCAGTCTCGTCATAAATAAGTCCGAGAGCAGAAAAGAAACAATCAACGGAGGAAAGTTCAGGGGCGTCAGGAGCCAAGGAGAAGGCCCACTCTTGGGGCCCTTCCTGGAGCCGGGACATAATTATACCCACCCGCTGACTCTCAGAACCTGAGGAATGAGGCTTTAAACGAAAGTAAAGCCTACAACTCTCCCGAAAGGAGAGAAAAGCCCTCCGGTCCCCTGAGAACTGGTCGGGCAACTTGAGGTGGGGTTCAAGAGGTGCGGTGAGGGGAACTACCAGGGTAGCATCAGGCTGGTTGACCCTCTGAGCCAGGGCCTGGACCTGTAGGGAGAGACCCTGCATTTGCTGAGCCAGGGTCTCACGGGGATCCATAGTGGTGTCAGGGACCAGGGGTAGACTAGCTATGGGCTTGTGATTATGTAATGGCAGGGGGTAGGGAGACGGACAAGTGAGCCCTAATCTACCCGCCACTCTGTCCCTGCCTACTTGCAATGACCCGCCCTAGGCGACTGGGTACAACTGGGCGGCGGTCCCTGCGCTCAGTAAGTGCACGACAAACACGACAAACATACAAAGGAACACAAGCAAGGAAAAGGGGCCGTTGCCCACGCAACACCGTGAGCAACCAGAGTGGTGAACGAGCCGAGTCAAGCCAGGAGTGTGCGAGGTACAAAACTAAAAGCAGAAGAGTAGTCGGTAAGCCAGGGTCGGTATGGAGCAGGATCAAAAATAGCAGGAGCTGTAGCTGGGCCAGGAAACCACAAGGAAAGAATCACAAGCACCGAGGGACAGGAAGTGCAGGCTTAAATAGACCGAGGGCGGGAGCTAGCTGAGTCTGGCCAGGTTACGATAGGCTCTCCCACTCCTAAGCCTGCCAGCCTGAATGGTGGAAGCAGGAGTCAGTCTCAGGGATGTATTCTCAGGTGCTGACTGATTAGTTCTGGGAGTTAACCCCGAAGTTGTGCCTGGCAGATCCTTTACACTATCTATCTATCTATCTATCTCATTTCTATCGGTGGATATCAGTCCAGCTGCAGGCGGAGAGAATTTGTGACTCTTTGTCCGTGGGGAGGGAAGCAGGGGATTTGGAGCTGTGTATCAGAAAAATGGAGCTCACACCCCTATGAAGATATGTCATGATATTAATCAGCAGAGAATGATGGACCTGAAGATGTGCCTAAGAACCAAGAACCGTCATATAACATCCCGAGCAGATATGATAAGATGTCCGGGTTCTTACATGACATCTCTCCTCCTCACACAGAGAGAGGATGAAGGTGCGGCTCCCGGGGGATTCTCAAAATCTGATAGTTTAGTCCTAATATACAAATATTCTGATGAACTAAATACGTACAACCTCCGTGCCTCCGCCATCGTTCAGTACAGACGTCATTTTCCAGTTTTAACTGGCGTAGAATTATATTCATCACTGCTCGATGTTTCGCTAGATCTCACTTTTCATATTTAGTGGAAGAGATTGATGAAAATGGGAGGTATTTACTAATGTAACTATGCCGGGTGACGGAGAAGGTGGACAATGCCAAGTAGCCCTGGAAGCCTGTGCACCAATTTCACTAAATATGCCCTATGTGTTTAAATTGAATCTTTTAAATCCTGAACTTCCACACCCTCTGATGAGGATATCCTGCCCCGAGGAAATAATGCTGAGTCCCATCATCCCCTACACAGGATCCACCCTCAGCGTCACAGAACACAACACAACAGTCTTTACTCTCCAAACTTCCTCTTTCCTTGGAAGAGAAAAATTAAGTGTTTGCAGAGTTAATGAAAAAACAGAACTAAAGTGATTCAAAATAGTGACTCGATGAAGCAAGAAAGGGAAAAAATATGTATCAGTAGCCAAGTGGAGCTGCTCCCTATGTACAAGAATAGAACTACTATAATACTGCCCCCTATATACAAGAATATAACTACTATAATACTGCCCCCTATATACAAGAATATAACTACTATAATACTGCTCCTATATACAAGAATATAACTACTATAATACTGCTCCCTATATACAAGAATATAACTACTATAATACTGCCCCTATATACAAGAATATAACTACTATAATACTGCTCCTATATACAAGAATATAACTACTATAATACTGCCTCCTATATACAAGAATATAACTACTATAATACTGCTCCTATATACAAGAATATAACTACTATAATACTGCTCCTATATACAAGCATATAACTACTATAATACAGCCCCCTATATACAAGAATATAACTACTATAATACTGCTCCTATGTACAAGAATATAACTACTATAATACTGCCCCTGTATACAAGAATATAACTACTATAATACTGCCCCTATATACAAGAATATAACTACTATAATACTGCCTCAATATACAAGAATATAACTACTATAATACTGCCCCCTATATACAAGAATATAACTACTATAATGCTGCCCCCTATATACAAGAATATAACTACTATAATACTGCTCCTATATACAAGAATATAACTTCTATAATACTGCCCCCTATATACAAGAATATAACTACTATAATACTGCCCCCTATATACAAGACTATAACTACTATAATACTGCCTCTATATACAAGAATATAACTACTATAATACTGCCCCATATATACAAGAATATAACTACTATAATACTTCTCCTATATACAAGAATATAACTACTATTATACTGCCCCATATATACAAGAATATAACTACTATAATACTTCTCCTATATACAAGAATATAACTACTATTATACTGCCCCATATATACAAGAATATAACTACTATAATACTGCCTCTATATACAAGAATATAACTACTATAATACTGCTCCTATATACAAGAATATAACTACTATAATACTGCTCCTTATATAAAAGACTATAACTACTATAATTCTGCCCCTATATACAAGAATATAACTACTATAATACCGTCCCCTATATACAAGAATATAACTACTATAATACTGCCCCTATATACAAGAATATAACTACTATAATACTGCCCCCTATATACAAGAATATATCTACTATAATACTGCCCCTTATATACAAGACTATAACTACTATAATACTGCTCCTATATACAAGAATATAACTACTATAATACTGCTCCTATATACAAGAATATAACTACTATAATACTGCTCCTATATACAAGAATATAACTACTATAATACTGCCCCTTATATACAAGACTATAACTACTATAATACTGCTCCTATATACAAGAATATAACTACTATAATACTGCCCCCTATATACAAGAATATAACTACTATAATACTGCCCCCTATATACAAGAAAATAACTACTATAATACTGCTCCTATATACAAGAATATAACTACTATAATACTGCCCCTTATATACAAGACTATAACTACTATAATACTGCTCCTATATACAAGAATATAACTACTATAATACTGCCCCCTATATACAAGAATATAACTACTATAATACTGCTCCTATATACAGGAATATAACTACTATAATACTGCCCCTATATACAAGAATAGAACTACTATAATAATGTCCCTATATACAAGAATATAACTACTATAATACTGCTCCCTATATACAAGAATATAACTACTATAATACTGCTCCTATATACAAGAATATAACTACTATAATACTTCTCCTATATACAAGAATATAACTACTATAATACTGCCCCTATATACAAGAATATAACTACTATAATACTGCCCCTATATACAAGAATATAACTACTATAATACTGCTCCTATATACAAGAATATAACTACTATAATACTGCCCCCTATATATAAGAATATAACTACTATAATACTGCCCCTATATACAAGAATATAACTACTATAATACTGCCCCCTATATACAAGAATATATCTACTATAATACTGCCCCTTATATACAAGACTATAACTACTATAATACTGCTCCTATATACAAGAATATAACTACTATAATACTGCTCCTATATACAAGAATATAACTACTATAATACTGCTCCTATATACAAGAATATAACTACTATAATACTGCCCCTTATATACAAGACTATAACTACTATAATACTGCTCCTATATACAAGAATATAACTACTATAATACTGCTCCTATATACAGGAATATAACTACTATATACTGCCCCCTATATACAAGAATATAACTACTATAATACTGCCCCTATATACAAGAATATAACTACTATAATACTGCTCCTATATACAAGAATATAACTACTATAATACTTCTCCTATATACAAGAATATAACTACTATAATACTGCCCCTATATACAAGAATATAACTACTATAATACTGCTCCTATATACAAGAATATAACTACTATAATACTGCTCCTATATACAAGAATATAACTACTATAATACTGCCCCCTATATATAAGAATATAACTACTATAATACTGCCCCTATATACAAGAATATAACTACTATAATACTGCCCCCTATATATAAGAATATATCTACTATAATACTGCCCCTTATATACAAGACTATAACTACTATAATACTGCTCCTATATACAAGAATATAACTACTATAATACTGCTCCTATATACAAGAATATAACTACTATAATACTGCTCCTATATACAAGAATATAACTACTATAATACTGCCCCTTATATACAAGACTATAACTACTATAATACTGCTCCTATATACAAGAATATAACTACTATAATACTGCTCCTATATACAGGAATATAACTACTATATACTGCCCCCTATATACAAGAATATAACTACTATAATACTGCCCCTATATACAAGAATATAACTACTATAATACTGCTCTGTATATACAAGAATATAACTACAATAATACTGCCCCTATATACAAGAATATAACTACTATATTACTGCCCCTATATACAAGAATATAACTACTATAATACTGCTCCCTATATACAAGAATATAACTACTATAATACTGCCCCTATATACAAGAATATAACTACTATAATACTGCCCCTATATACAAGAATATAACTACTATATTACTGCCCCTATATACAAGAATATAACTACTATAATACTGCCCCCTATATACAAGAATATAACTACTATAATACTGCCTCCTATATACAAGAATATAACTATTATAATACTGCTCCTATATACAAGAATATAACTACTATATACTGCCCCCTATATACAAGAATATAACTACTATAATACTGCTCCTATATACAAGAGTATAACTACTATATACTGCCCCCTATATACAAGAATATAACTACTATAATACTGCCGCTATATACAAGAATATAACTACTATAATACAGCCCCCTATATACAAGTATATAACTACTATAATACTGCCCCTATATACAGGAATATAACTACTATAATACTGCCCCTATATACAAGAATATAACTACTATAATACTGCCCCTATATACAAGTATATAACTACTATAATACTGCCCCTATATACAAGAATATAACTACTATAATACTGCCCCTATATACAAGAATATAACTACTATAATATTGCCCCCTATGTACAAGAATATAACTACTATAATACTGCCCCCTATATACAAGAATATACCTACTATAATACTGCTCCTATATACAAGAATATAACTACTATAATACTGCTCCTATATACAAGACTATAACTACTATAATACTGCCCCCTATATACAAGAATATAACTACTATAATCCTGCCGCTATATACAAGAATATAACTACTATAATACAGCCCCCTATATACAAGTATATAACTACTATAATACTGCCCCTATATACAAGAATATAACTACTATAATACTGCCCCTATATACAAGTATATAACTACTATAATACTGCCCCTATATACAAGAATATATCTACTATAATACTGCCCCTTATATACAAGACTATAACTACTATAATACTGCTCCTATATACAAGAATATAACTACTATAATACTGCTCCTATATACAAGAATATAACTACTATAATACTGCTCCTATATACAAGAATATAACTACTATAATACTGCCCCTTATATACAAGACTATAACTACTATAATACTGCTCCTATATACAAGAATATAACTACTATAATACTGCTCCTATATACAGGAATATAACTACTATATACTGCCCCCTATATACAAGAATATAACTACTATAATACTGCCCCTATATACAAGAATATAACTACTATAATACTGCTCCTATATACAAGAATATAACTACTATAATACTTCTCCTATATACAAGAATATAACTACTATAATACTGCCCCTATATACAAGAATATAACTACTATAATACTGCTCCTATATACAAGAATATAACTACTATAATACTGCTCCTATATACAAGAATATAACTACTATAATACTGCCCCCTATATATAAGAATATAACTACTATAATACTGCCCCTATATACAAGAATATAACTACTATAATACTGCCCCCTATATATAAGAATATATCTACTATAATACTGCCCCTTATATACAAGACTATAACTACTATAATACTGCTCCTATATACAAGAATATAACTACTATAATACTGCTCCTATATACAAGAATATAACTACTATAATACTGCTCCTATATACAAGAATATAACTACTATAATACTGCCCCTTATATACAAGACTATAACTACTATAATACTGCTCCTATATACAAGAATATAACTACTATAATACTGCTCCTATATACAGGAATATAACTACTATATACTGCCCCCTATATACAAGAATATAACTACTATAATACTGCCCCTATATACAAGAATATAACTACTATAATACTGCTCTGTATATACAAGAATATAACTACTATAATACTGCCCCTATATACAAGAATATAACTACTATATTACTGCCCCTATATACAAGAATATAACTACTATAATACTGCTCCCTATATACAAGAATATAACTACTATAATACTGCCCCTATATACAAGAATATAACTACTATAATACTGCCCCTATATACAAGAATATAACTACTATATTACTGCCCCTATATACAAGAATATAACTACTATAATACTGCCCCCTATATACAAGAATATAACTACTATAATACTGCCTCCTATATACAAGAATATAACTATTATAATACTGCTCCTATATACAAGAATATAACTACTATAATACTGCCCCCTATATACAAGAATATAACTACTATAATACTGCTCCTATATACAAGAGTATAACTACTATATACTGCCCCCTATATACAAGAATATAACTACTATAATACTGCCGCTATATACAAGAATATAACTACTATAATACAGCCCCCTATATACAAGTATATAACTACTATAATACTGCCCCTATATACAGGAATATAACTACTATAATACTGCCCCTATATACAAGAATATAACTACTATAATACTGCCCCTATATACAAGTATATAACTACTATAATACTGCCCCTATATACAAGAATATAACTACTATAATACTGCCCCTATATACAAGAATATAACTACTATAATATTGCCCCCTATGTACAAGAATATAACTACTATAATACTGCCCCCTATATACAAGAATATACCTACTATAATACTGCTCCTATATACAAGAATATAACTACTATAATACTGCTCCTATATACAAGACTATAACTACTATAATACTGCCCCCTATATACAAGAATATAACTACTATAATCCTGCCGCTATATACAAGAATATAACTACTATAATACAGCCCCCTATATACAAGTATATAACTACTATAATACTGCCCCTATATACAAGAATATAACTACTATAATACTGCCCCTATATACAAGTATATAACTACTATAATACTGCCCCTATATACAAGAATATAACTACTATAATACTGCCCCTATATACAAGAATATAACTACTATAATACTGCCCCTATATACAAGTATATAACTACTATAATACTGCCCCTATATACAAGAATATAACTACTATAATACTGCCCCTATATACAAGAATATAACTACTATAATATTGCCCCCTATGTACAAGAATATAACTACTATAATACTGCCCCCTATATACAAGAATATACCTACTATAATACTGCTCCTATATACAAGAATATAACTACTATAATACTGCTCCTATATACAAGACTATAACTACTATAATACTGCCCCCTATATACAAGAATATAACTACTATAATACTGCTCCTATATACAAGACTATAACTACTATAATACTGCCCCCTATATACAAGAATATAACTACTATAATACTGCTCCTATATACAAGACTATAACTACTATAATACCGCCCCCTATATACAAGAATATAACTACTATAATACTGCCCCCTATATACAAGAATATAACTACTATAATACTGCCCCCTATATACAAGAGTATAACTACTATAATACTGCTCTGTATATACAAGAATATAACTACTATAATACTGCTCCTATATACAAGAATATAACTACTATAATACTGCTCCTATATACAAGAATATAACTACTATAATACTGCTCCTATATACAAGAATATAACTACTATAATACTGCCTCCTATATACAAGAATATAACTACTATAATATAGCCCCCTATATACAAGAATATAACTACTATAATACTGCCCCCTATATACAAGAATATACCTACTATAATACTGCTCCTATATACAAGAATATAACTACTATAATACTGCTCCTATATACAAGAATATAACTACTATAATACTGCCCCCTATATACAAGAATATAACTACTATAATACTGCTCCTATATACAAGAATATAACTACTATAATACTGCCCCCTATAGACACAACAATATAACTACTATAATACTGCTCCTATATACAAGACTATAACTACTATAATCCTGCCGCTATATACAAGAATATAACTACTATAATACAGCCCCCTATATACAAGTATATAACTACTATAATACTGCCCCTATATACAAGAATATAACTACTATAATACTGCCCCTATATACAAGAATATAACTACTATAATACTGCCCCTATATACAAGTATATAACTACTATAATACTGCCCCTATATACAAGAATATAACTACTATAATACTGCCCCTATATACAAGAATATAACTACTATAATATTGCCCCCTATGTACAAGAATATAACTACTATAATACTGCCCCCTATATACAAGAATATAACTACTATAATACTGCTCCTATATACAAGACTATAACTACTATAATACTGCTCCTATATACAAGAGTATAACTACTATATACTGCCCCCTATATACAAGAATATAACTACTATAATACTGCCGCTATATACAAGAATATAACTACTATAATACAGCCCCCTATATACAAGTATATAACTACTATAATACTGCCCCTATATACAGGAATATAACTACTATAATACTGCCCCTATATACAAGAATATAACTACTATAATACTGCCCCTATATACAAGTATATAACTACTATAATACTGCCCCTATATACAAGAATATAACTACTATAATACTGCCCCTATATACAAGAATATAACTACTATAATATTGCCCCCTATGTACAAGAATATAACTACTATAATACTGCCCCCTATATACAAGAATATACCTACTATAATACTGCTCCTATATACAAGAATATAACTACTATAATACTGCTCCTATATACAAGACTATAACTACTATAATACTGCCCCCTATATACAAGAATATAACTACTATAATCCTGCCGCTATATACAAGAATATAACTACTATAATACAGCCCCCTATATACAAGTATATAACTACTATAATACTGCCCCTATATACAAGAATATAACTACTATAATACTGCCCCTATATACAAGTATATAACTACTATAATACTGCCCCTATATACAAGAATATAACTACTATAATACTGCCCCTATATACAAGAATATAACTACTATAATACTGCCCCTATATACAAGTATATAACTACTATAATACTGCCCCTATATACAAGAATATAACTACTATGATACTGCCCCTATATACAAGAATATAACTACTATAATATTGCCCCCTATGTACAAGAATATAACTACTATAATACTGCCCCCTATATACAAGAATATACCTACTATAATACTGCTCCTATATACAAGACTATAACTACTATAATACTGCTCCTATATACAAGACTATAACTACTATAATACTGCCCCCTATATACAAGAATATAACTACTATAATACTGCTCCTATATACAAGACTATAACTACTATAATACTTCCCCCTATATACAAGAATATAACTACTATAATACTGCCTCCTATATACAAGAATATAACTACTATAATACTGCCCCCTATATACAAGAATATAACTACTATAATACTGCTCCTATATACAAGAATATAACTACTATAATACTGCCCCCTATAGACACAACAATATAACTACTATAATACTGCTCCTATATACAAGACTATAACTACTATAATCCTGCCGCTATATACAAGAATATAACTACTATAATACAGCCCCCTATATACAAGTATATAACTACTATAATACTGCCCCTATATACAAGAATATAACTACTATAATACTGCCCCTATATACAAGAATATAACTACTATAATACTGCCCCTATATACAAGTATATAACTACTATAATACTGCCCCTATATACAAGAATATAACTACTATAATACTGCCCCTATATACAAGAATATAACTACTATAATATTGCCCCCTATGTACAAGAATATAACTACTATAATACTGCCCCCTATATACAAGAATATAACTACTATAATACTGCTCCTATATACAAGACTATAACTACTATAATACTGCTCCTATATACAAGAGTATAACTACTATATACTGCCCCCTATATACAAGAATATAACTACTATAATACTGCCGCTATATACAAGAATATAACTACTATAATACAGCCCCCTATATACAAGTATATAACTACTATAATACTGCCCCTATATACAGGAATATAACTACTATAATACTGCCCCTATATACAAGAATATAACTACTATAATACTGCCCCTATATACAAGTATATAACTACTATAATACTGCCCCTATATACAAGAATATAACTACTATAATACTGCCCCTATATACAAGAATATAACTACTATAATATTGCCCCCTATGTACAAGAATATAACTACTATAATACTGCCCCCTATATACAAGAATATACCTACTATAATACTGCTCCTATATACAAGAATATAACTACTATAATACTGCTCCTATATACAAGACTATAACTACTATAATACTGCCCCCTATATACAAGAATATAACTACTATAATCCTGCCGCTATATACAAGAATATAACTACTATAATACAGCCCCCTATATACAAGTATATAACTACTATAATACTGCCCCTATATACAAGAATATAACTACTATAATACTGCCCCTATATACAAGTATATAACTACTATAATACTGCCCCTATATACAAGAATATAACTACTATAATACTGCCCCTATATACAAGAATATAACTACTATAATACTGCCCCTATATACAAGTATATAACTACTATAATACTGCCCCTATATACAAGAATATAACTACTATAATACTGCCCCTATATACAAGAATATAACTACTATAATATTGCCCCCTATGTACAAGAATATAACTACTATAATACTGCCCCCTATATACAAGAATATACCTACTATAATACTGCTCCTATATACAAGACTATAACTACTATAATACTGCTCCTATATACAAGACTATAACTACTATAATACTGCTCCTATATACAAGACTATAACTACTATAATACTGCCCCCTATATACAAGAATATAACTACTATAATACTGCTCCTATATACAAGACTATAACTACTATAATACTTCCCCCTATATACAAGAATATAACTACTATAATACTGCCTCCTATATACAAGAATATAACTACTATAATACTGCCCCCTATATACAAGAATATAACTACTATAATACTGCATCCTATATACAAGAATATAACTACTATAATACTGCTCCCTATATACAAGAATATAACTACTATCATACTGCCCCCTATATACAAGAATATAACTATTATAATTATCTTTTTTATTTGAAAACTTGCAACAAATTATTACAATACCTTTGCAATACACTCATAACAGATAAAGAAAATAAACATTTGTCTCTTAATAACATCACAATCATTAAACAAACCATAATATATGAATATTGCTCCAGTATAGATTGTTTCAACTATTTTTCATGATATTATTCTAGACAGTATTACAGGAGAGTTCTTCTTTATTGGTGACCGGGCAGCATCGCGCACACCACAGATGGTACACGGTCACCACATTTATGACATATACTGAACCTCTGATATAAACGGAGTTCGGGGTAGAAGTCTCCATACAGCAGCTGAGAGTTTCACTGTCCCAATAGATGTGGTGACTGCAGGGACACAGCAGGGACATTACTCTGTAGATTAGTCTCTTGTATAAAGATGACATTGGTTTTGTCGTCAGACAAACGCTGGAATATCGCCTGCCGCCTGCTCCTATTCTTCACACTGTTCACATTGATGGAGGTGATTTTCAGCCTCATCCTGGTTACATGTCTTTCCTACTTTTTTTCCTTCTTCCACTGCTATGTCCTGTAACACCCCATCTTTTGGTGGACATTGGGGGGTCAGCGTCTTCATCCTGAGGTTCGTCATCTGGGTTGTGTGAGGAGACTTGCTCCATCTCTGCTTCTTCTTCCTGGTCATCTTCCCCCAGCGCACAGTAACGTCCCCCAGTTATCGCCAGCACTGGAGACTCCGGTGATTTCTTTGCAGCAGTGATTTTTTTCCTAGAAGAATCATCTGTTTTACTTCTCCTTTTAACCGTCTGAAATCCCTCCTCATCGATACTGGTCGCTGCGGCTGGATCAGCTGGTTTTTTACTGGTCGCTGCGGCTGGCCCAGCTGTTTTTTTACTGGTCGCTGTGGCTGGATCAGCTGGTTCCTTACTGGTGTCGGGCAGATGTTTGGTGACAGAGTGACTGGATATTTTACTTTTAGCATGACCTCTATTTTCAGTGGCTGGTGACACTTGTGCAGCATCCACAGATGGGACATTCGTCTCTGGAGCAGGGTCTCTGGTACTTTGGCTCACATCCTCGCTGGGACTTCCAGGTTCTGGGGTTGTATCTACACATATGGAGACATCCTCCTGCTCTTCCTCCATGGCTTCTTTAAAGGTCTCCTCTTTATTATGTTCTGCATGTGGACACTCCTGGAATGTATGTCCAGGTCCTAAGCACAGGTTACAGACGACAGGTCCTGTACAATCGTCCTTCACATGCCCAAACTGACCACATAGTGAGCACTTAATACGGGAACAGTTGAATGCCAGGTGTCTGCCCCCACATCTATGGCACAGTCGCGGTTGACCAGGGTAGTAACATACGCCTCTCTCCGAGCCCAGGTAGAAGGAGTGCGGCAGATGTCTGGTCACTCCATTCTCCTGAACCAGCTGGATCTTGACAGAATATCCTCCATTCCAGATCTCCTCCTCATCATAGATCTTTGTTGGCAGTCTCTTCACCTCACAATATCTGCTCAACCAGTGCTGCAAATCTGCCAGAGCCACCACCTCAGACTGGAACAGGATGGTGGCAGTGACTACCTGGGGTTTAGTCAGCTGGATGACATGTAGATGCTCCCACATCGCGTGCTCCTTTGTATCATTATAAATACTCCAGAATAAATCTAGACTATATTGCAGCTTGAAACTAATGTCATAATTCCTGCTGGAGGGAACGTGGATCAGAGCGAACACCTCAGAAGCTTTAAACTTCATAAACTCCTTCAAAAAAACTTTCCCAATGTAGAGTCTGGAGGGGAGGTTTTCCTCTGGTCCTGAGTACCTGATTCTGACCGCGTTCCTCCTCTGAGGTGAGGGGTTAGTCGGTCTTGTGACGCTGGAGAACAGTCTCCTGTACTGAGGTCTGTCAGCAGGTGGGTCAGGACTGGACCTCTCCTCAGCTGATTGTACTGCAGATCCTCCTGTGTCTGCTCGTGATCGCTGTGTAACCTGCACTCCATTCACTGACACTGTGGACGGCTGAACCTCCAGAACAGGGTCTGCAATGTCCGCCTCAGCCTGTGCCGCTGGTTCATCAGATATCAGACTGTCAATCACCGCGCTGAGCGAGGTCTCACTTACAATGTCAGTATATGCGGCACTTTCTTGCTCACTCCCAGGAGTGCCACTCGCATTCACTTCATCAGTACTGCACATAGAGTCTACTGCAGTTAACCCCTCGTCAGCTGGCACACATTTCTCTGCAGCTTTAGCAGCATTTGTGTTGGCTGATTGCACAGACCCCACACATGATGAGAGATGTGATCCTCCAGCCACTGCACACTCATATCTTCCAGGGTTTCCCTGCTCCACAATATTATACACAGTCTTATAGTCAGTGTCTTTTTTTGCAATGATATTTTTTCTCTTCACAGTTTGGGCTCGGGTCTCCCTTTTGTTCTCAATTGCCCAGTTCTTTATTTTGTGTACTGTGCATGATTCTTTCTGCAATCTCTCCTTCAATATCACCAGCTCACGTGTGCAAACATCCAGACACTCACATTTCATCAGCTTTGCCTTTGGATCAGTCTCTTGGTTAATTTCAGTTCTCAATTTGCGAACTTGCATTTCCATTTTAAAGATATTTTTCTTTGTCATTTTTGTGCACAATTCACCAACATCATGAGATTCAGTTGACTCACCAGCCACCATTTCCAGATCATCACCTCCACCATCTCCATGCTGCAGGCCAAACTCCAGACTCTGGGCTTTCCTAGGATCATCAGCCCAGGACCCCTCCCCTCCACCTGGGTCAGAAGCCATGCATAGTCCTAACAGGGAGCTCACAAGCACACGTCTATCCTCTCCTATGGACAAGAATATAACTACTATAATACTGCCCCCTATATACAAGAATATAACTACTATAATACTGCCCCCTATATACAAGAATATAACTACTATAATACTGCCCCCTATATACAAGAATATAACTACTATAATACTGCTCCTATATACAAGAATATAACTACTATAATACTGCCCCCTATATACAAGACTATAACTACTATAATACTGCCTCTATATACAAGAATATAACTACTATAATACTGCTCCTATATACAAGAATATAACTACTATAATACTGCCCCTATATACAAGAATATAACTACTATAATACTGCCCCTATATACAAGAATATAACTACTATAATACTGCCCCCTATGTACAGGAATATAACTACTATAATACTGCCTCTATATACAAGAATATAACTACTATAATACTGCTCCTATATACAAGAATATAACTACTATAATACTGCCCCTATATACAAGAATATAACTACTATAATACTGCCCCTATATACAAGAATATAACTACTATAATACTGCTCCCTATATATAAGAATATAACTACTATAATACTGCCTCTATATACAAGAATATAACTACTATAATACTGCTCCCTATATACAAGAATATAGCTACTATAATACTGCTCCTATATACAAGAATATAACTACTATAATACTGCCTCTATATACAAGAATATAACTACTATAATACTGCCCCTATATACAAGAATATAACTACTATAATACTGCCCCCTATATACAAGAATATAACTACTATAATACTGCCTCTATATACAAGAATATAACTACTATAATACTGCCCCTATATACAAGAATATAACTACTATAATACTGCCCCTATATACAAGAATATAACTACTATAATACTGCCCCCTATATACAAGAATATAACTACTATAATACTGCCTCTATATACAAGAATATAACTACTATAATACTGCTCCTATATACAAGAATATAACTACTATAATACTGCCCCTATATACAAGAATATAACTACTATAATACTGCTCCTATATACAAGAATATGACTACTATAATACTGCTCCTTTATACAAGAATATAACTACTATAATACTGCCTCCTATATACAAGAATATAACTAATATAATACTGCTCCTATATACAAGAATATGACTACTATAATACTGCTCCTTTATACAAGAATATAACTACTATAATACTGCCTCCTATATACAAGAATATAACTACTATAATACTGCTCCTATGTACAAGAATATAACTACTATATTACTGCCCCTATAGACAAGAATATAACTACTATAACACTGCTCCTATATACGAGAATATAACTACTATAATACTGCTCCTATATACAAGAATATAACTACTATAATACTGCCCCTATATACAAGAATATAACTACTATAATACTGCCCCCTATGTACAGGAATATAACTACTATATTACTGCTCCTATATACAAGAATATAACTACTATAATACTGCTCCTATATACAAGAATATAATTACTATAATACTGCTCCTATATACAAGAATATAACTACTATAATACTGCCCCCTATATACAAGAATATAACTACTATAATACTGCCCCATATATACAAGAATATAACTACTATAATACTGCCCATATATACAAGAATATAACTACTATAATACTGCTCCCTATATACAAGAATATAACTACTATTAGGCTATGTTCACACAGGGTATTTTGCCGAGTTTTTTGACGCGGAAACCGCATCGCAAAACTCGGCAGAAACGGCCCGAGAACGCCTAAAAACTGCCTCGCGGGAAAAAGAAGCGACATGCCCTATCTTCGGGCGCTTCCGCCTCTGACCTCCCATTGACTTCAATGGGAGGCAGGAGAAAGTGTATTTCTCGCTGTTTTATGCCCGCGGCGCTCAATGGCCGCGGGCGAAAAACGGCGCGATAATTGCCGCGAAAATCGGCGTGCAGGGAGAGGAATATCTGCCTCAAAGTTCCAAACGGAATTTTGAGGCAGATATTCCTCCCCCAAAATACTCCGTGTGAACATAGCCTAATACTGCTCCTATATACAAGAATATAACTACTATAATACTGCTCCTATATACAAGAATATAACTACTATAATACTGCCCCTATATACAAGAATATAACTACTATAATACTGCCCCCTATATACAAGAATATAACTACTATAATACTGCTCCTATATACAAGAATATAACTACTATAATACTGTCCCCTATATACAAGAATATAACTACTATAATACTGCTCCTATATACAAGAATATAACTACTATAATACTGCTCCTATATACAAGAATATAACTACTATAATACTGCCCCTATATACAAGAATATAACTACTATAATACTGCCCCCTATATACAAGAATAGAACTACTATAATACTGCCCCCTATATACAAGAATATAACCACTATAATACTGCTCCCTATATACAAGAATATAACTACTATAATACTGCTCCTATATACAAGAATATAACTACTATAATACTGCCCCCTATATACAAGAATATAACTACTATAATACTGCTCCTATATACAAGAATATAACTACTATAATACTGCCCCCTATATACAAGAATATAACTACTATAATACTGCTCCTATATACATGAATATAACTACTATAATACTGCTCCTATATACAAGAATATAACTACTATAATACTGCCCCCTATATACAAGAATATAACTACTATAATACTGCCCCTATATACAAGAATATAACTACTATAATACTGCCCCCTATATACAAGAATATAACTACTATAATACTGCTCCTATATACAAGAATATAACTACTATAATACTGCCCCCTATATACAAGAATATAACTACTATAATACTGCTCCTATATACAAGAATATAGCTACTATAATACTGCCCCTATATACAAGAATATAACCACTATAATACTGCCCCTATATACAAGAATATAACTACTATAATACTGCTCCTATATACAAGAATATAACTACTATAATACTGCTCCTATATACAAGAATATAACTACTATAATACTGCCCCTATATACAAGAATATAACTACTATAATACTGCCCCTATATACAAGAATATAACTACTATAATACTGCTCCCTATATACAAGAATATAACTACTATAATACTGCCCCCTATATACAAGAATATAACTACTATAATACTGCCCCTATATACAAGAATATAACTACTATAATACTGCTCCCTATATACAGGAATATAACTACTATAATACTGCTCCCTATATACAGGAATATAACTACTATAATACTGCCTCTATATACAAGAATATAACTACTTTAAGGCTATGTTCACACAGAGTTTTTTGCAGGCAGAATTTCCGCCTCAAAATTCCGTTTAGAAGTTTGAGGCAGATTTACCTCTCCCTGCACGCCGGCGTTTTTCACCCGTGGCCATTGAGCGCCGCGGGCATAAAACGCAGCGGAATATGCTTTCTCTGCCTCCCATTGATGTCAATGGGAGTTCAGATGCGTAAACGCCCGAAGATAGGGCATGTCCCTTCTTTCTCCCGCGAGACGGTTTTACCGCTCACGGGAAAAAGACGCCTCCACCTCCCATTGAAACGGGCCGTTTTTGACGAGTTTTGCGGCGCGGTTTCAGCGTCAAAAAACTCGTAAAAAAACCTCTGTGTGAACATAGCCTTATACTGCCCTATATACAAAAACAGACGATTCTCCTTTCCTACAGGCTATAGATTCTGTGTACTTCACTGCCTTCGTGGAGGACGGTAAAAGTTTCATCATCACTCGTGTCGCTAGGAGGCCGGGGAACCTCTGTGAAGTTTGGGTCTTTATGAGGGTGGATGGAGTCGGGGATTTTGAGGTAAGTCTATGATGGGTTGTGATTAGGAGAATTGTGACTATATCTGAGCCTTTAGGACAAGTTGTGTGGGTATTGTCTCTGGCAGTTCCCTGATGTTCTCAAGCCATTGTGCAACCACAACTCCCAGCATAGTTATGGGAGCGTGTTCAGGAAGTTGCAAATCGAAATTGACGATAAACAACAAATAATTATTGGAGTCTCCGTCATTGAATGGCCTATGCACAGAAGTAATATCTGAGTATGGAGGACGGGGATCAGGGCCAATTTAAGGAGGTGGCAAAAAGATGCTACTACAAAAGGTACCTGAGGGTAAAAACAGTGTGGCAGTAAAAATCCCTGTCCTCTCTGATCTGCATGATCTCTAGAATCTGTATGATCTTTAGGATCTCTATAATCTCTAGGATCTATATAATCTCTAGGATCTGTATGATCTCTAGGATTTTATGATCTCTAGAATCTCTATAATCTGTATGATCTCTAGGATCTGTATAATCTCTAGGATCCGTATGATCTCTAGGACCTCTATAATCTCTACGATCCGTATGATCTGTATAATCTCTAGGATCTGTATGATCTCTATGATCTGTATGATCTCTCGAATCTCTATAATCTGTATGATCTCTAGGATCCGTATGATCTGTATAATCTCTAGGATCCGTATGATCTGAATAATCTCTAGGATCTGTATAATCTCTAGGATCTGTATGATCTCTAGAATCTCTAGGATCCGTATGATCTTAATGTATGGCTGTGTTGTGTGAAGCATTTTCTAGAAAACTGGCCCTGCGTGGATTGAGTATGAAGGAGTTATCCAACGAGGGGCAGATGAGGTTGATTTATTTTATGTAACTTTTCTCTGTAGCATCCTGAACACCCCACCACCATCATGGAGACTGAGGCACACAACAGCTGGAGCGCTGGGGGTCTCAATATTACGTGCATGCTGCCGTACCAAACATGGAGGATTTCTTTTGATGGTCTCTTAAGGTAGATGACACTTTCCGGCGGCCCGTGTGATGCTCAGAACCGATTGTAAAAATGAATGCACAATCCACAACGCCTGGTGTGGTAAATGGTAGGATGCCTAATACAGTAATGAGAAGACTGCAGACCCCATGCTCTAATAACAATGAGATGACTCTGCAGACTCCACCCTCTAATAATAATGAGATTACTTTGCCAACCCCACCCTCTAATAACAATGAGATGACTCTGCAGACCCTAGACTCTAATAATAATAATGAGATGACTCTGCAAACTCTACCCTCTAATAATAATGAGATGACTCTGCAGACTTCACGCTCTAATAACAATGAGATGACTTTGCAGACCCCACCCTCTAATAATAATAATAATGAGATGACTCTGCAGACCCCACCCTCTAATAATAATAATAATGAGATGACTCTGCAGACCCCACCCTCTAATAATAATGCGAGGACTCTGCAGACTGCATGCTCTAATAACAATGAGATGACTCTGCAGACCCTGCCCTCTAATAATAATAATGAGATGACTCTGCAGACCCCACCCTCTAATAATAATAATAATAATAATAATGAGATGACTCTGCAGACCCCACCCTCTAATCATAATAATAACAATGAGATGACTTTGCAGACCCCACCCTCTAATAATAATAATAATAATAATGAGATGACTCTGCAGACCCCACCCTCTAATAATAATGCAAGGACTCTGCAGACTGCATGCTCTAATAACAATGAGATGACTCTGCAGACTGCATGCTCTAATAACAATGAGATGACTCTGCAGACCCTGCCCTCTAATAATAATGAGATGACTCTGCAAACTCTGCCCTCTAATAATAATGAGATGACTCTGCAGACCCCACCCTCTAATAATAATGCAAGGACTCTGCAGACTGCATGCTCTAATAACAATGAGATGACTCTGCAGACTGCATGCTCTAATAACAATGAGATGACTCTGCAGACCCTGCCCTCTAATAATAATAATAATGAGATGACTCTGCAAACTCTGCCCTCTAATAATAATGAGATGACTCTGCAGACCCCACCCTCTAATAATAATGCAAGGACTCTGCAGACTGCATGCTCTAATAACAATGAGATGACTCTGCAGACTGCATGCTCTAATAACAATGAGATGACTCTGCAGACCCTGCCCTCTAATAATAATAATGAGATGACTCTGCAAACTCTGCCCTCTAATAATAATGAGATGACTCTGTAGACCCTTTAATGATTAAGGAGATAATTTTGCCAACCCTGCCCAGCCCTAATGATAATGAGATGACTGCTTACTCCTCCCTGTAATGATAATAAGATGACTCTGCCCCTCAATGACAATAATTTTGCTGACCCCACCCTCTAATATTAATGAGATGACTCCGCTCCCGTCCTCATGATAATGAGATGACTGCTGGTCACGCCCTTTGATATTAATTTGATACATTTTGCGGACTGCCCTTTATTGATAATGAGATGACTCTGCAGACTCCACCCTCTAATGATAATGAGATGACTCTGCAGACTCCACCCTCTAATAATAATGAGATGATCTGCAGAAAACAGGAAATGTCAGCCTACTGTGTGCTTCAGTGGCTGATTTTTAGATAAATCATTTTCTGATGATACTTTCCCTTTTAAGTATATGTTCTTTTTATCATCCGGTTTTCAGGAAGGGAAGTTTCCGACATGGTGACAATGAAGGTGACGGCGAGATCGTGCACGTAAAGTTCACAATGCTGTACGAGAAATATTTGTCTAAACAGTTGGAAACTCTCTGGGGAACTACAGGTCACAGCATATATCAGATTTATGGTAAATGTTACATGTGTTACTTTATGTCTCCTCCGCAGCTGGACGGCCGTCACCGACGTGTTTGACTTTGATTATGACTTTCATCCTGGCGCGGCCGCAGATGCGATGGCCTTGGAGACGTTGACCAAGAATTTTTTGTTTACTGTGAAAAAGTAAGAATAACTTGTAGCTTAAAACGTGTTTAATCAGGAAAACGCGTGAACGCATGGAAGAGCGAGGAGGAGGAGAAGCAAAAATGGGCGTGGCCGAGTAAGAATATCGCATGTAGGCGGAGCCATCAGTGTGCTTAATATTGTCCATAGGAAGTGATTAGGTCGGATGAACTAGAAATCCAGACACAAAAATGTTGCCTCAGTCGGAAGAATCTCACAGGATTGTTATAGGGAGTTCTGTGAAAAGATGGCGGCCGCGCAGAGACAAGTCTGAGACGTTTCCAGAGATCAGGAGAGAAGACGCAGGTGGAGACTGTTCTGCTGCGCAGATTTACCACATATGACTAAGGAGAAAAGTGCTTTATTATTAGATCTATTATAAAAGATATCACAGTCACTACTATTACTACTACTACTATTAGTACTACTATTACAACCACCACTATCACTACTACAACAATCAATATTATTACTACTATCACTACTACTATCACTACTACTGATACTACTACCACTACTACTACTACCACCACCACCACCACTACTACTACTACTACCACCACCACCACCACCACTACCACTACTACTGCTACCACCACCACCACCACTACCACTACTACTACTACCACCACCACTACTACCACCACCACCACCACTACCACTACTACTACTGCTACTACTACTACCACTACTACTACTACTGATACTACTACCACTACTACCACTGTCACGGAGCGGGTTAGTGGACCCACTAGGCCCTACCGCCGCAGCGGGGAGGCAGCTGGCCAAACAACAGGACACCCCAGAAATACAATGTCCCGCACAAGGGTACCTGAATAGTCCAGATGGTGGCCGCAGCTCTGGCACAGATGAGATGGGTGCAGCAGATGGTGCCAAACATGGCGGATGACACAGGAGCCGCAAGTTGCGCCAGACGTGGCGGATTCCTCCGGATGTGGCAGATAACACAGGACGTGGTGGATTCCTCCGGACGTGGTGGATTCCTCCGGATGTGGCAGATGACACAGGATGTGGCGGATTCCTCCGCATGTGGCAGATGACACAGGACGTGGCGGATTCCTAGTGACGTGGCAGATGACACAGGACGTGGCAGATGACACAGAAAGTAGCGGATTCCTCCGGACGTGGCAGATGACACAGGACTTGGCAGATGACACAGGACGTGGCGGATTCCTCCGGACGTGGCAGATGACACAGGACGTGGCAGATGACACAGAAAGTAGCGGATTCCTCCGGACGTGGCAGATGACACAGGACATGGCAGATTCCTCTGGACGTGGCAGATGACACAGGACGTGGCACGACTAGATACTAGAGCAAAGCACGGGAAACAGGAACGGGGAACAAGGTACGAGTAACAACAGGAACGGGAAACACTAAGGGACCATTTGCAAGACAGACTTGGAAAACTAACAACGCTCAGGCATCGAACTAGGGGGCTGGACCCCTCTTATAGCCCAGGGTACTCACGGGTCAAAGGTCGTTCAAGATGTCCGGTGCGCGCGCTGCCCCTTTAAGAGCGGGGACGAGCGTGCGCGCGCACCCTGCGGGCTCCGGCGGAGGTGAGTGGATGCAAGCGCTGGCGTCTCCTGAGGAGGAGGCTGGGGCCAGCGCTTGCCGACTCGTGGCTGCGGCTGTCAGCGGGAGGCTGGAGCTGACAGCACGCAGCCACGGACATTACAACCACCACCACCACCACTACTACTACTGATACTACCACTACTACTACTGATACTACTACCACTACTACTACTACTACTGATACTACTAACACTACTACTACTACTATTACTGATACTACTACTACCACCACTACTGATACTACTACCACTACTACTACTGATACTACTACTACCACTACTACTACTACCACTACCACTACTACTACTACTACTACTGATACTACTACTAATGATACTACTACTACTACTACTATTAGTACTATCACTATTACTAGGACTGCAATAACCACTATTCGTACTACTATTATTTTTACTTAAAACAATTACTACTACAACAACCAAAATTAGTAATTCTATCACTACTACAACTGCTATTAGTACTACCACCACTACAACAACCAATACAATTAGTACTACCACCACTACAACAACCACCAATATTAGTATTACTATCACTGCAACCACAATTAGGGTATGTGCACACGATATCGACAATTACGGCTGAAATTACGGAGCCGTTTTCAGGAAAAAACAGCTCCTGAATTTCAGACGTAATTGCTCGTACTCGCGTTTTGCGGGGCGTCCATTTGGAGCTGTTCTTCATTGAGGTCAATGAAAAACGTCTCAAATTACGTCCCATGAAGTGACAGGCACTTCTTTGCCGAGGCTGTAATTTTACGCGCCGTCTTTTGACAGCGACGCGTAAAATTACAGGTCGTCGGCACAGAACAATGTAAGACCCATTGAAATGAATGGGCAGATGTTTGCCGATGTATTGGAGCCGTGTTTTCAAGCGTAATTCGAGGCGTAAAACGCCCGAATTATGTCCGTAAATAGGGCGTGTGAACCCAGCCTTAGTGTTACTATCACTACTACAACAACCACTATTAGTGTTAGGCTGGATTCACACGAGCATGTTCGATCCGTAAAGGACGGAACGTATTTCGGCCGCAAGTACCGGACCGAACACACTGCAGGGAACCGGACTCCTATCATCATAGTTATGTACGATGCTAGGAGTCCCTGCCTCGCTGCCGGACAACTGTCCCGTACTGAAAACATGATTACAGCGAGGCAGGGACTCCTAGCATCGTACATAACTATGATGATAGGAGTCCGGCTCCCTGCACTGTGTTCGGTCCGGGACTTGCAGCCGAAATACGCCCGTACATTACGGACGTAACGTGGTCGTGTGAACCCAGCCTCAGGGTATGTTCACACACAGTGACTAAAAACGTCTGAAAATACGGAGCTCAAGCGAAAACAGCTCCTGATTTTCAGACGTTTTTGTAGCTACGTAAAACGCCCGAATTACGTCTGAAGCCACTGCGTGTGAACATACCCTCACTCTCACTACTACAACATCCATTATTTGTACTACAACCACTATTATTGCAGCCTCTAGATCTTTTATTGTTATCTTCGCTGTGATCGTTTCTTCGTTCCCTCTACAGATCTCGGGACGAGCACTGCCGCTATGAGCAGTGGGGAAGCCTCCAGGCCGAGGTGTCGATCACCGGTGAAGCGGAGCGCCGGGTGTCCTTGAGCGGCATCCGCAGCCATTCCTATGGTACGTTCCCCACCCCCTGCGCGCTTGTATACGGCTCAGGTCATGCGATGACACGGCTCCCTCTCTCCTGCAGGCGTCAGGAACTGGGCGGATTTCCACAGATACGTCATGTTTTTAATGCATTTCGAGGTGAGTGCGATAATGAATTCGGGGTGCGGGGAGCTCCTATACTTGAACGATCACAGGTTTAAGACTGAAGTCAATGGAAATCAAACCTGCAATGGAGGGAACCGGCTGCGCAATTTATCCATCCCTTCACCACAATGCAACAGCTGCGCTAAATCATCGCATAATATGAGAACACGCCACAAAGGTATAATGTCAAATAGTCAAAACTTCCAATAGTCCAAAAGATCCAATAATCCAGCGGCCGATCCGTGGGAGCAGGAAGGATTACACAGATGAGCAGAATGATGAATTCTATTTTTCCTCTTCTCTAGAATGGGACGTCCGTGCACCTGAACATCGTGAGCCTCCCCCAAACCACCAGACAGTAAGTAACGATGACAGATCACTAATCACAGCGGAAACGCATGACACTGCAACGAATCATCTCCTCTGCTACATACGCTTTACAGGGGATGTCCAGTTTTATGTAAATAAAGTTCTGCAGCTTTCTAATAGTTTGGGGGGATTTACTAAGGCTGATGTTTCGGATGCCAGTGTTAAATTTTACTCCGCTGGGGTAAGAAGTGCCAAATTTATTAACCGACCTCGTGCCTCTAAATAGATATAGCGCAAATTTGGGCGCCCTTAGGTCAGAATTTGAAGTCTTTGCCAACTATGAGCAGACATTGATTTGTAGAACATTTTATTGCTATTTCTGGTGTAAATTATGGTCAATCTGTTCACTGAGGCCCCGCCCCTCCTGCGAAACCCCGCCCACTATTCTCACCAGGTTCAAAAAGTGGCAAGAGGTGTGAAAAATCTCAAATTACAGCACAAATACGGGGCGAGCAGAACTTTATGACTTTTCTACATAACCACTTTAATAAATTCCCCCCCAGTGTTTCATTTTGTCACCGTTTTCAAGTTCACTGGTTGCTGTCAGTGAATAGGAACATTCTTGTTTACATTCAGAGGCCTACAACCTTTCCTGACCTAGTGCTTCTCACAGCTGAGGGTTCTGATTTTAGCCCCGTGTTCTGATTGTTGCCCCTGTGTTGTGGTTGTCGCCCCGTGTTGTGATAGTCGCCCCCATGTTGTGCTTGTCGCCCCGTGTCGTGGATGTCGCCCCCGTGTCGTGATTGTCGCCCCCGTGTCGTGGTTTTTCGCCCCCGTGTCGTGGTTGTCGCCCCCGTGTCGTGATTGTCGCCCCCGTGTCGTGATTGTCGCCCCGTGTCGTGGTTGTCGCCCCCCGTGCCGTGATTGTCGCCCCCGTGCTGTGATTGTGGCCCCCGTGTTGTGGCCCCCGTGTTGTGGTTGTCGCCCCAGTGTTGTGATTGTGGCCCCCGTGTTGTGGTTGTCGCCCCCGTGTTGTGGTTGTGGCCCCCGTGTTGTGATTGTGGCCCCCGTGTTGTGGTTGTTGCCCCCGTGCCGTGATTGTCGCCCCGTGTCGTGGTTGTCGCCCCCGTGTCGTGGTTGTCGCCCCCGTGTCGTGGTTGTCGCCCCCGTGTCGTGGTTGTCGCCCCCGTGTCGTGGTTGTCGCCCCGTGTCGTGGTTGTCGCCCCGGTGTCGTGGTTGTCGCCCCCGTGTCGTGGTTGTCGCCCCCGTGTCGTGGTTGTCGCCCCCGTGTCGTGGTTGTCGCCCCCGTGTCGTGGTTGTCGCCCCCGTGTCGTGGTTGTCGCCCCCGTGTCGTTGTTGTCGCCCCCGTGTTGTGGTTGTCGCCCCCGTGTTGTGGTTGTCGCCCCCGTGTTGTTGTTGTCGCCCCCGTGTTGTGGTTGTCGCCCCCGTGTTGTGGTTGTCGCCCCCGTGTTGTGGTTGTCGCCCCCGTGTTGTGGTTGTCGCCCCCGTGTTGTGGTTGTCGCCCCCGTGTCGTGGTTGTCGCCCCGGTGTCGTGGTTGTCGCCCCCGTGTCGTGGTTGTCGCCCCCGTGTTGTTGTTGTCGCCCCCGTGTTGTGGTTGTCGCCCCCGTGTTGTGGTTGTCGCCCCCGTGTTGTGGTTGTCGCCCCCGTGTTGTTGTTGTCGCCCCCGTGTTGTGGTTGTCGCCCCCGTGTTGTGGTTGTCGCCCCCGTGTTGTGGTTGTCGCCCCCGTGTTGTGGTTGTCGCCCCCGTGTTGTGGTTGTCGCTACAGTTGATACGTTCTCCTCAGTTTGCTGGTAGGTTACGTGTTTTTTCCGGGCGGTGAGAAATCTGGGATTGATTGGTCGGACGCTCATCTCTCTAATCTCGCCGATGATCGAGTCATTGAGAAGAATTATCAGATCCGTTTCACTGCCGGTGAGTTCTGAATTATAATGTGGTGTCAGGGGGCACTGTGACTGGTATTGTCAGGGGGCACTGTGACTGGTATTGTCAGGGGGCACTGTGGCTGGTATTGTCAGGGGGGCACTGTGACTGGTATTGTCAGGGGGCACTGTGACTGGTATTGTCAGGGGGCACTGTGACTGGTATTGTCAGGGGGCACTGTGGCTGGTATTATCAGGGGGCACTGTGGCTGGTATTGTCAGGGGGCACTGTGACTGGTATTGTCAGGGGGCACTGTGACTGGTATTGTCAGGGGGCACTGTGGCTGGTATTGTCAGGGGGCACTGTGGCTGGTATTGTCAGGGGGCACTGTGGCTGGTATTGTCAGGGGGCACT